>NW_015169823.1:248098-248239 GCF_001447785.1 Gekko japonicus | reverse complement strand
GAGCTGTCCTTTCCGAGCCAAGCCAAAAACGTGTGAGCCGGAGGCTAAAAAACGGTGAGCCGCCTCACGCTAGCCAGCGAGGCACCAAACTATGCTCTGTGTGCTAGTAAGTCTCCGCCTGCGCCCGGCCGCTGAAATTTT
>NW_015169823.1:241843-246789 GCF_001447785.1 Gekko japonicus | reverse complement strand
GAGGGTGAATTGCATGTATGTGCAAACACTCAAGATGGCCAATGACCACATACAACAAACTTTATTCTATTCTATGTGCAAACACCCGGTTCATACATATTCACATATGCTTAGTGGCATGGGCACACACAGTTGTGAGGGTTGGGCTTGTGGTCTACCACATAAAGGATGTGTAAAGTCCTTGGTGGGTCTTGAATCAAGAATTCTGGATGGAAGGAGGAGGAGGAAGAAGAGGAGGAGAAGGAGGAGGAGATTGGATTTATATCCCACCCTTCACTACCCGAAGGTGTCTCAGAGGGGCTTACAATCTCCTTTTCCTTCCCCTCCCCACAACAGACACCCTGTGAGATAGATGGGGCTGAGAAAAGAAAGCTCTTTCGAGGACTGCTCTTGAGAGAACAGCTCTGAGAGAACTTGTGACTGACCCAAGGTCACACCAGCAGCTATGTGTGGAGGAGTGGGGGAATCAAACATGGTTCTCCCAGATTAGAGCCCGCGCTCTTAACCACCACACCAGACTGGCTCTCAGTAAGACCCATGCACTTTATTATCCGTGCCCCCATGGTAGTTTGCTGGAGACAGGGATGACTCATGTGCTTATTGCTGCAGTTATGACTACGAGTCACAGCAGAGCTGGTGGTGGAAAGTACCGTCAAGTTGCAGTGAATTTATAGGGACCCAGAAGGGTTTTCAAAGCAAGAGATGTTCAGGGTTGGTTTGCCATTGCCTGCTTCTGCGTAATGATGCTGGACTTCCTTGGTGGTCTCCCATCCAAGTACTAACCGGGGATGACCCTGCTTAGCTTCCGAGATCTGGTGAGATCAGTCTAGCCTGGGCCATCCAGGTCTATAGAGCTAGTTGGCACAAAACTTACATTTGCTGTTCCTGAAGTTTATGGCAAATCTCAAGCACCCTGTCACAGCAAAGCAAAGAGGCATGAATGAGAGCTTGTCGGCCTGCAGATTAAGACTCATCTTAAGCAAATACAATTCCACTCACCGATAAATTCTGCTTCGACAGCTGGGTGACCCTGGTCAGTCACAAGTTCTCTCAGAGCTGTTCTCTCTCGAGCAGTTCTTGAAGGAACTCTCTGAGCCCCACCTACCTTACAGGGTGTCTGTTGTGGGGAGAGGAAGGGAAGGAGATTGTAAGCAGCTCTGAGACTCCGAGTGAAGGGTGGGGTATAAATCCAATTTCTCCTTCTCCTCCTCCTCTCCAGGAATTTTCCGGCCTGGAGTTGGCTACTCTGCACTGCATTGCCCGAATTTTCCAGCCTGGAGTTGGCAACTCTGCACTGCATTGCCTTTTTCAGCCATGGATAAGGGGAATCTGAATCTACAAATGGTGAATGGTGTATTGTAAACAGTGCCCTGGTTCACTGAGATATCAGCCCTTTCCTGGACGTGTTCCTCAACTGAATGTGTTTATTTTTGTTAGAGCTGGCAGTCTGGGGGCCGGCTGGCCAGCCGGCTGGCACAGTCTGAGAGCTCGGTCTGTGCCCAAGTGATGTGGTGGAGGAGCTAGGCCAGACCCAGCAGTCTGATAGGACCACGAGGAATTCTTTTTCTGCAACAAGCCCAGACGTCAACTCTGCTTCCTGATCTGTTTAGGAAATTCTATGACAGGCTCTCATAAGGTTGGCTCTTCCCACAAAAGGTTCCTGCCGCAGTTCATCTTCCGACATGATCTATGCCATCGCTTGTCAACAATGCCTTTCTGCTGTCTGCGCAAGATAAACAGGGCCCCGTGCAACAGGAGGAGCGGACACAGATGGGATATCAGAAATGGCAATGTTCAGAAACGAGCGTTTCGGTCTCCCGAGTCACTCTCGGGTTGATACGAATGTCACCGCTGTGCGACAGAAGGACTTCAGATTCCAACACGGATCTGTCGAAGCAGGATTTATCAGTGAGTGGAATTGTATTTGCTTAAGACTCAATCAGCACCGCAGTATTTGCACTCGCTAGTGGTGTTGAACGAGCACAGAAAAGCTGGAAAGGTATTGTTGTCGCCAGTTCTCTTGAATGCACACGGATCTACCTTGTACCAAGTCAGAACGCCCGTCTTTCCAGGTCAGTATTGGCTACCCTGGCCTGCAGCAGCTCCCCGGTGTTTCAAGTAGAAAGGTCTTTATATCACCTGGTATTTGCTGTTTATGACTCCGGCTGCAAAAACAGTAAAGACAATAGTAATTGCAGTAAAGCAATATTTGATCCCTCTAACTGGCGATGCCAAGGTTTGAACCTAGGACTTTCTGCTTGAGAGCCAGTTTGGTGTAGTGGTTAAGTGTGTGGACTCTAATCTGGGAGAACTGGGTTTGATTCCCTATTCCTCCACTCGCAGCTGTCACCTACCTCACAGGGTGTCTGTTGTGGGGAGGGGAAGGGAAAGGCGTTTGTAAGCTGCTCTGAGACTCTGAGTGAAGGGCGGGGTATAAATCCAATCTCCTCCTCCTCCTCCTCCTCCTCCTTCTTCTTCTTCTTCATCACTGAGCCATAGCCCCAACTTCACACACACTAGCAACCTGGGACAGATAGTTGTTGTCTAGCAAATGCCACAAAGCTGTATCATATTGATTCAGACTACTGGTCTCTCAAGGCCAGTCTTATTTGCTCTGACTGGCAGCAGCTATCCAGAGTCTCAGACAGAGGTCTTTCTCATCACCTCCTACCCGGTCCTTTTATGGAGATGCCTGGAATCGAACTGGGGATCTTCTGCATGCCAAGCCGCTGCTCTGCCACTAAGCCATGTCCCCTCCCCTCAGCCTATTATGAACAGCCTCTGTGCTTGCCTTGCAAAAATGTAAACTTTGCATGTACATTTCAGATGAACGTCTTACCATTCTTAGCCTTTTGGCTCCACAGTTTGTAATAAGGTTACTACTACGACTACGACTACGACTATGACTACTACTACTACTGCAGATGGTGACTGCAGCCATGGAATTAAAGACACCTGCTCCTTGGGAGGAAAGCTATGGCAAACCTAGGCAGCATAATAAAAAGTAGACACATCACCCTCTCAACAAAAGTCCGTATGGTCGGTAGAGCCTGAACAGTGGGTGTTGCCTTCTGACACACTTCCGGTGATGTCAGGGGGTGTGGCACATGCAAATAAGTTATGCTAATGAGTTATGCTAATGAGCTCCTGCACCTCTTTTTCTACGAAATGACCCCTGCCGCGGACCCTCGTGGAGATGGGCCACGAAAGATGCCCAAGAGTGCCACCACAGGACCACTCCAGGATGCAGCACAAGAGCTTTAAAGATCATTTTGTGTACTGTCTGATGTCAGTGATAGTTCTTTCAACGGTCCTTGACTATTTTCCCCCTCTCTGTCTGTATTTCATTTTCTGGATGGCTGGCTTCCAGATCAGCGATGCTGTTTCCCTCAACAATGGGAAGAAAGGCCTTTTTCCCGCTTCATTAAAAATGAATTGATCACCAAATACTACTCCCACCTTTGACTCCTTCCTTTGGTATTCAGCAGCACCATTTAACCACACCCCCCCCCCAATGGGAAGAAAGGCCTTTTTCCCGCTTCATTAAAAATGAATTGATCACCAAATACTACTCCCACCTTTGACTCCTTCCTTTGGTATTCAAGCAGCACCATTTAACCACACACCCCCCCCAACAGAAAGATGTGAGTGGAAAGCCATATCTATGCTCCTGACATTAGCGCATACGTGCCAGGCCATCATCTTGCTGTTCCTTGTCTGATGGCGATGTTTGTTCTGGACGGAGGCGAACTTAATGGCAGGAGCTGTTGCCCTGCTAGTGCCAGATGCCGTGGTCTTTCTGCAGTGCTGGTTTGCGGAATGCGCCGCTGGATGCAGCAATTTGATGGAGCACGAAAGGAAAGGAAAACATGGGAGGGGGGGAGAGGAAGTGGAACCCAGGCATGGATTTGTACAAGGTCAAGTCATAACAAAAGTCTATAACCGGAGTTGTGCTGTTTCCGGAAACAGTGGTAGAAGGCTGTGTGAGCAGAAGTAAATTGTGGAAACCAAGAGTTTCCTTCTTTGTGCCAGTCAGATCTAGGGTTGCTAACTGTGGGTTGGGAGAGTCCTGGAGATTTAGGGTTGGATCCCAGGGAAGGTGGGGTTTGGGTAAGGGAGGAATATCAGCCCGGATGCAATACAATGGTATCCAACCCCCCTGCAAGCAGCCATTTTCTCCAGGGGAACTGACCTCTGGAGGTCAGCTGGAATTCCAGGAGATCTCCAGGCCCCACCTGACGGGTGGCAACCTTAGTCAGATCTTGTGAACTGGCCTGTATCCTGTCATCCTGAAATTTTGTCACTGGGGTGTGTTTGTCATTGAACCCTCAAGAACAGCACAGGTTTATGAAAATATCATTTCTCTCTGGTTAGCTGTGCTTGAATTCTCCAGTTATGTAGTACATAATGTGTAGGACAGAGAATATTTTCATCCCCTTCATTATGACTTTAAGGTATTATCTATAAGATACAATAGTTCTTGTTTCTCTTGGTGTACAATTGTATTAATCATTTAAGCTTTAAGTTTCAGACTTTAAAAGAAACCTATTTTGACTACAACATTGCGTTCATCATTACTACATATTAAATGTAACATACTTTCACCACTTCTACATATTTATTATAATCTTTAACAGAGGTTATTATATATCTCTTATAGAGAACCGATTTGTATTCGGGATACTATATTTGGAACAGTTTGGAGTAGTGGGAGAACTGGGAGAACTGGGTTTGATTCCCCACTCCGCCACTTGCACCTGCTGATGTGACCTTGGGTCAGCTGTCCTTAAAAAAGAGCAGTTTCTGTTAAGAGCTCTCTCAGCCCCACCCACCTCACAGGGTGTCTGTTGTGGGGAGGGGAAGGGAAAGGAGTTTGTAAGCTGCTCTGAGACTCCAAGTGAAGGGCGGGGTATAAATCCAATCTCCTCTCCTCCTCCTCCTCCTCT
>NW_015169823.1:241230-241477 GCF_001447785.1 Gekko japonicus | reverse complement strand
GCTTACAGCTTACAGCCAGTGGTGGGCCAACAGTGCGAATGCTCCCTTGCTCCCCGGTATGCTCCCACATCAGTAGGTGCAGTGCGACCGGGAATCCCCGGCACAACTTGGTCTGGGTCTTTTTGCCCCACCTCCCTCGCGCTTCATACTGCCAGTCTGTCCTCAGCCTCCATCTTTCCTCCGATTTCATAATAGACCTGTTTTTCACATAAGTTGTTAATTTCCCATTACTGCATATTTGGCAAGT
>NW_015169823.1:239041-239177 GCF_001447785.1 Gekko japonicus | reverse complement strand
GTTGGCATGACTGCGAGCTAGAGATAATCGCTGAATAATGGGACATTAATACTGGCTCTCGTGACACTGACAGCTTGCCTTCCAGCAGGAACGTCACAGGGTGGTCTCGGTTTGATGTTTGGAACTGCCTGAGCTT
>NW_015169823.1:231261-238857 GCF_001447785.1 Gekko japonicus | reverse complement strand
TGAAGATGCGGGGTAAAAAACTAGTATCTCAGAGGTACTAGTTTCCGGAAACTGTGAGGAATGGGCGGGCGCCTGATCGCGTTTTTGGTGGTAGGTTGTGGCATCCGGTGCCCGCCCATGTCCTGTCGCTAAAAGTTTTTTTCCCCAAGTCTCCATGGGATGCGCACAAGCACCCAATGGCGCATGCGCACACTTCGTTTAAAAACAAACAACACAGCCCCCTCCTATTTTCCGTACCCCCCCACTTCTGGCTCTGCCTGCTCAAGAGGAACTCTCTGCACCGGGCGGCAGAGGGGGAGGTGCAGGGGGGGCGTGGCGGGAGAGTGGCCCGGCTGAAGCTCCTTCCAGAGGGGACTAGACGGAGGACACAATTTGCCTTCCTCTGCAGCCCTGGAAGGGGTTAAACCCACGGAGCCTTTTGCTAGAGAGGCCACTTCTTTGCCGCGCCGCAGGATTGTCCTGTGATCGGCACCTCCCCCCTAACCACGGGACCTCGATGGGACCTCGGACCTTGACGGGACCTCTACGGGACGTCTGATTGTGCAACCGTGCGTTATTTTGCTCCAAGGCAAACAGCCACGCTTCCCTCCCGCATTTTCCTGCCTGTGTGACTGGAGCCTGAGAGGAGAAGAAGAAGAAGTGGTTGGATTTATACCCCGCCCTTCACTCGGAGTCTCAGAGCGGCTTACAAACTCCTTTCCCTTCCCCTCCCCACAACAGACACCCTGTGAGGTAGGCGGAGCTGAGAGAGCTCTGACAGAAACTGCTCTTTTTCAAGGACAGCTCTGACAGAACTATGGCTTGCCCAAGGTCATCCAGCCAGTTGCAAGTGGAGTGTGTGTAGGGGGAGGATGTTACAAAGAAGGGCCAGTTGGAGTCAGGATGCAGAGGTAAAATGCAACATTGATTGACTGAAGCTTGGAGATACGCATAGAGGAAGGAAATTCAGAGAACTGGCACCTGGAATGAGGTAAGGACACTGAATCCCTTTGTTTCTGTTCCCCCTGGGTAGTGGGATGACACTTTTCCAGGTGAAACATCGAAGAAATTAACCTGCCCCCCCATTACCAATATCAACTCTCTTTTCTACAAAGGCTGCCAGTTGGGAAAAAAAAACCTCATTCCAACCACAATGCTCTCTCTTCGGGCTTAGGTGACTCACCTGGTCAGTAGCCCCTGCTCGACACAACTGATCTACCTTACAGAGTGGTTGCTGAGAAAATTGTATCAAAACATACACCCGTGATCCAGATGCTTCTTTGGAGCTGAGGTTGTCTCCCCTGGGCCCCGAGCATACAAATGGTAGGTCACTCTGATCGCTGATAATAGGACGGCGGTACTTAAGGGAGCATGAATGGCACTTGATAACGCCACCTCCAGTGCTCAGAAAGGCCTAATGGGCAGGAGGCATGGACAAAGCAAAGCATTACCTATGCGCCTTGTATTGCCATTACCTTCTCCGCTGGGAGTACCGCAGTTAAGGTCAGTGGCAGACCCTGATGGGCTGTAATCCTCCTGTGAAGTGCATTTACCTTCCCCGTGCCTGTGTCTCGGCTTTCATTCATTGTCCCTGTCGCTCCCCAAATCTAATTCTGATTCTCCGCTATCGTGCGATCTCACCTTCTTTACCTGTTTCACAGGGCTGTTGTGTGTTATTAGCTATTCTCCACTCCCCCCCAAAGGCCTTGAAAGCTGAGATGCAAAGTGCTATTATGACGAATACATTATCTCTTTTCTTTTGTTTAGGGGGGTCACTTGAATTTCAAAGAGATCTTTTGAGAAAGGCTCTGTCCTTTCAGGCATGCAGCAGCAGTGGAATGAGGACCCGGAAGGATGTGGCATTCTTTAGATGTGGAATGTGCTGGTCTACCATAATGTAAAACTTCAATTTTCCCATCCTGGGCAATGATATGTTACGATATTCATGGAGAGTTGGTCCATCAATGACAGAGAGCCACAATGACTAATGGGAGCCTCCATGTCCAGAGGCAGTAACCCTCTGAATATTCATGTGAGGAAGCAACATAGTCTTGGCCTAGAGCCAGTTTGGTGTAGTGGTTAGGAGTGCGGACTCTAATCTGGGAGAACTGGGTTTGATCCCCCACTCCTCCACATGCTGCTGCTGGTGTGACCTTGGGTCAGTCACAAGTTCTCTCAGAGCTATTCTCTCAAGGGCAGCTCTCGAGAGAGCTCTCTCAGCCCTATTCCTCCACTCGCAGCTGCTGGATGACCTTGGGCAAGCCATTGTTCTGTCAGAGCTGTCCTTGAAAAAGAGCAGTTTCTGTCAGATCTTTCTCAGCCCCACCTACAGGGTGTCTGTTGTGGGGAGGGGAAGAGAAAGGTGTTTGTAAGCCACTCTGAGACTCCCTTGGGTAGTGAAGGGCGAGGTATAAATCCAATTTCCTCCTCCTCCTCCTCTTCTCCTTCCCCCATTTTTTGGCCTTCCAGGGGGATGGGTTGGCCACTGTGTGAGACAGGATACTGGACAAGACGGACCATTGTTCTGATCCAGCAGGGTTTTTTTTTTAACGCTCTCTTCTCAGGGCTGTCCTCTTGGTGATGGAAAGGAGCTGAGGCTTAGCCGTCCGTCATGGCCTGCCCTACCTTGGAATATCTCCATCTTCAACTGGAGCAATTAAGGTCCCTTCCCTCTGCATTCATGGATGGATGGGGCTGTGGCTCAGTAGCAGAGCATCTGCTGTGCATGCAGAAGATTCCAAGTTCAGTCCTTGGCATCTCCAGTGAAAAGGATCAGGCACCAACAAGGTGACATGAAAGACCTTTCTGCCAGAAACATTGGAGAGCTGCTGGCAGTCAGAAGGGGCAATACTGACCTTGAAAAACCAACGGCCTGGCTCAGTAGGAGGTAGCTTCATGTGTATGTACTGGGCGGGGTTCTCTGGACCATGATCTGAATCAGAGACCTCCAAGTATCATTGGGGTGTAGGGCTGTGGTACGTTTATTTATTTATTTATTTATTCTTTCAATTTGTACCCCGCTCACCCCCGAAGGGCTCTGAGTGGCTTACACGGTGCATGGTGCAGAGACCTATGCAGAAACCCTAACTATGGCCACAGTACGTCTGCGGTGGGGGGAGCCCTACCAGGTACCCTCCCGGCTCCGATCGTTCGTTTTATCCGGCGAGTGGGTGACTTCTTTCAGTTCTCTCTGGTGCGTCTTCTGCGGCCTCCGCTGTTCTTTCGGCTCTCTGGCGACTCCTCTCAGGGGCTGTTGGTTATGGGCCCTGGTGCGCAGCCGCGGTGGGCGTCACAATGTCCTTGCGGCTCCGGACGTCCTCCTGCTGGCCACGTCATCAGCTGCCGAGCGAACCGCCTCCTTGGGATGTCGCTGTCTCTCTTCATCTCCTCCGTGCTGACCACCACCATGTCGCCGCCACTTCTCGATTCCTCGCTCAGCTGGAGCCCAATTTCGAGGGAGGGGTACCCCCCTGTCCTCCTATGGACAGGTACCCATTTACCTAATTGCCCCGAGGGGCTTTCGGACTGCTGGGTTGGCAGGAGCATCCACGTTGGTGGAGCATCTGCTTTGCATGCAGAAGGTCCCTGGTTTTAGTTTCCCATTAAAAGAACCAAGTAGTAGAGACCCTGGAGAGACACTGCCAGTCATAGAATCAGAGTTGAAAGGGACCTCCAGGGTCATCTAGTCCAACCCCCTGCTTGATACAGGAAATTCACAACTACCTCCCCCCCCCAGTGTCCCCTGCTCTATGCCCGGAAGATGGCATGAAAACCCTCCAGGATCCCTGGCCAAACTGGCCTGGAAAAAATTGCTTCCTGACCCCACAGTGGCAATCGACATTTACCTGGGCATGTAAGAAAGGCCCATGACATGAGTAGAGAAGACTGACCTTGATAGACCAGAGGTCTGACTTGGTTTGGGAAAAATTACTGTTCTATTTGGCTTCACGAAATGTTCTCAGAAGCCTACTTGCTAAGCTCTTCCAACGTGTAGAGTTGGGCAATCTACAGTCTGGAGCATCTGCTTGCATACCCTAGCAGCATGCAACTTAGGGATGCGCAACTGGGGAAAAAAGGGTAACATCTCTAGATTCTTAGCAGTTTCTCCTTTGCAGTGTTCCTAGGGCCCATCAGAGCTTCAAGGTTCCCCCCTCCCTTGAAATACAACTTATTGATTGGAAAGGGATTCATCACTTCCAACAGACCTCTTTCTGCCTTTGCTGTTATGTACAGATGACGATCCCTCCATAATTTATACCATGCGCGGAGCAACTGGAGAGACATTTTCTTCCCTTTTTATGAGTTCAATTCATTTCATTTTTGGGGGGAAATTTCATGTGACTAAAGAGGCGTCAAATTATTTTGATTTACGGAGGAGTCGGCAATGCATCCTCGGGCTCTGCTTTATCGGACACCTTGGGATTTCAGATTTCATGCTTAAAAATGAACATTGATAGAGGAGATCGCAGCCAAGGACAAAAGCGTGAGGCTGCAGATTGATGCCGGTCGAATCACTTGGAACAAATACTTTGCTCGGACATAGACAGCGCTGGCAATGCCCAAAACGGCACGCTGGGGCACATTAGTGTGTGGAGGGAGAACTGCCGGTGTGTATAAGAAATACATCCATTCAATTATTAAAGGCTCCCACTAGTCCAAAGCACAAAGTCACAAAGAAGGAGGAGACCGTCACGGCATCTCTGCACAATTCTTTTCTCTGCCTTTGGCTCCTTTCCCTGGGACGGGAACAGATCGTTTTGCTATGTCTCTGCATTATGTGATTGGGCCCTTCCATCACTCCTCATGCAGGGATGAAGGAGAATGACCTACTGTCGGGGAAGGTGCCTGTTGCATCTCTGCACGAGGCACCGCTCTGAGTATGCCACCTTCTTCTCTGGAGGTATGCCGGTCTAAAAGGGCCTAGATCGAATGGGGAGGGGAACCTAAAAAAACTGTAAGGACATTGTGAGCAGAACCCGATCTGAGAGTGCACTTCACACTTGGATTCATGCTGGGATATGCAGTCCTTCACATATGCGGTTGGAGTCTCTGACTTGGGCTTGGTGATGACCAGGTATCCAGAAGTGGTTCTTTCCCCCCCCTCTTGTCCAAGGAGGAATTTGATGTGTTTTCTAGAAAGAAAAATAGGGTTGTCTAGCTGACTCTTATTTTACTGGTCTGGCCAGCAGAACTCTTCTTTAATAGGTAACTGGCATTGTCCATTATATTGGTCTGGCACAATTTGTGGTTTTGTTTGTAATTAACCCAGTTCTCATACCTACCAGTGATCCTCCCATGGCCAGCAAGGTACTGCAAGACTGCCAAGTTCTGCCCCGACCTGTGGGGTATGCAGGTTCCACCCTGTCATGTACCAGCTCGGCTCCAGTGCCTGGCAACCAGTGGGAGGGTTGTGGAGGAGGCAGCATCCTATGAAAAACATTAAAAGGAAAAATAAAGCTTAATTTACTTACAAGAAGTTTTTACCATAGAGTTCCTTGTGATTCCTAGAGCTACCTGGAAGTGACAAAGAGTAGCTCCAGGAACTGCCAGAAACAATATGATCAAACTGGAAGTTCTTACTATAGAGTTTCTGGTGATTCCTAGAGCTCCCCTTTGTCACTTCCAAGTAGCTGTAGAAATCACCGGAAACGTCTTGTAAGCGGACGAGGCCTAATTTCCCCCTTTCCCCTTTTCTCTCCTGCTTCTGTTGTAAGCAATGGTGTGCAATGAGACCTCTGCCATGGGAGGCAGGACCAATACAAATGGCTGCCTTGGGGCTGGGGCCCAATCACAGATTGTTGGGAGGTCTCAATGCAAGCATCCTCCTATGATAGCTATTTCTGAATGGGCACTCCTTGCAGGCCCAAAGGCAATGCCTTCTGGGGTCTTCTGAAGCACGTCTAGGTCCAGCGAGGTAGAGGGAAAGACAGGTTTGCCTATTTGTTTAGGGGAAGAGCTGTTTTGGAGCTGAAACACACATGCGGGCCTCACCCTGGGAATGTCTGCCCTAGAGATCCACCAAGGAGGTACTGGCAACCACATTAGAACAGAGTGGGCTGAAGAGAGGTGATGGATTTGGATCATCTTGGAAGCTGACCTCTGTCCAAAGGCGGCTCATGCATCAACACCAATGGTTGGCATCTGTATCAACCAGATCAAGACCCTTTAACTTATCTTTGTGCAAAATTGCAGTTCTTCTCCCCGTGCGTCTAGGAAGCGATTCCAGGCAACCGCCGCAAATGCCAATGGATAAATAGCAGGTAATTCCAAGCAACATCTGCTCAGCATTTTGTCTGGATGGGATTGTTCCTTTGTTGACATTCCTTTAGCTCCGGTACCACTAGAAGGCACTCTGGCATCATTGTTGTTTTCCTCCCCGACTGCCTTGGAGATCTGAAGGTGGGGGGGGGGAGTCAAACAAACAAAACACGTCCATCTTTGAAATGCCTAATTGCAAAGATAATCATGCTCTCCTTTGCCATAAAAAAACCCCTCTCAGACTTGGCTCGCTGCCTACCAGCAATAACCCGCATGGCTGTATCGATTGGTTTCAATCCAGTGTTGCAAATCAAGGACAAGACCTGGTCTCCGGTGTCCCCATCTTCTAGAAGACAGAGGTCTTTGGGAAACAAGCGGGGACTTACCACAGGGCCCTTCTGGGCTAGAGTGGTGTGTAGAAGCATGGCCCCAGTGGGGTTGCCAACCTCCAGGTGGGACCTGGGGATGCCCCGGAATCACAACTGATCTCCAGAATTCAGAGATCAGTCCCTCTGGTGAAAATGACAGATTTGGAAGCTGCACCGTGTGGCATTATACTCAACCGAGGTCCGTCCCCAAACCCTGCCTTCCCCAGCCTCCACCCCCCAAATCTCCAGGGATTTTCCAGTCTGGAGTTGGCAACCCCACCAGACTTTTGGAGCCGCCACTACCGTGAAGAACTGATAGCCGAGGGGTAGGGAGCCCTGTTCTTTTCTCTTGGAATCCTGACAACGGCCTGAGCTAGCCGCCGGAAAGAGAACTAAAGAAGACCGAAGAACCGACTGTGGGCAGAGAGAACTGAACAACAGCAGCCATGATGAGATTAAATGTCACTAGCCCTTTACTCTACGATGTGGTCTGAATGGTTTTAGAATTGTTTCAATTCATTTCATATTTTATGTTTTATTGTAAGCGATGCGTCGATCGTATGTAAGCCGCCCTGAGCCGGCCTTGGCTGGAGGGCAGGGGTAGAAATTTAATAAATAAATAAATAAAATAAAAAACCCTAGCTCTGGGGGTGGTCAGGCACCATCTACTGAGGTCTGTCTCAGCAAGGGGCCCACTGTTGGAACCACATCGCCATGGTAGTGCTGCTGCAGGGCTATTTTTGGGCAGGAACGCACAGGAACGGAGTTCCGGCTGGCTCCCGAGTTGGCCACGCCCAGCAGGAACTCATTAGCATAATAGGCCACACCCAACAGCAGAAACTCATTAGGATTGGCTACATTAGGGGTGTGTGGCCTAACATGCAAAGGAGTTCCTGCTCCAAAAAAAGCCCTGGGTTTTGTCAACAAACAAGGTAAAAAGAATAAGAAGCAAAAGGTGGGTGTGGCTGGGTGACCACACTTCTGGTAACAC
>NW_015169823.1:229517-230438 GCF_001447785.1 Gekko japonicus | reverse complement strand
TCCCTGGTTGCTTCTTGCTCCTTCTTGCTCTGACTGAGGGCTGCAGGGAGCAGGGGGCGGGGCTTGCTGCATGTGCCACACCCCCTGGGCTCCTTACTGCCGGAGCTCTGCTCCTGTGTGCTCCCGCAGGAAATAACCCCTGCCCGTCCCTCTGGATGGCTGTGATCCTCAATGGTGTCATTTGGGGCCAAAAGTCAGGGCCCTCTCTCAAAGACAGGAAGCAGCAGCCAGAGGGTTTCTATCTGCTGTTGATGTGTGCATCCGAAGAGGAATTTGAGTGGTCATCCAGTTTAGGTCTCTGCTGAAAGCAAGCCCATCCAGAGTTAATCTCATCAGCGGTGTAGCAGTTAATTTGTAATTTTTCCCCCTTGGAGGGCAAGAAGAATAATATCTGGAGGAGACTAGTTTCAAAATTTTCTCTACTTTCCAGGATCCCCCCCCCAGTGGTTAAGTGTGTAGACTCTTATCTGGGAGAACTGGGTTTGATCCCCCACTCCTCCACTTGCAGCTGCTGGATGACCTTGGACAAGCCATAGTTCTGTCAGAGGTGTCCTTGAAAGAGCAGTTTCTCTCAGAGCTCTCTCATCCTCACTGGGTGTCTGTTGCAGGGAGGAGAAGGGAAAGGAGTTTGTAAGCCGCTCAGAGACTCCAAGTGAAGCGCGGGGTATCAATCCAATCTCCTCTCCTCCTCCTCCACATTTTTATCCTGTCCTTCTTCCAAGAATTTCAGGGCAGTGTATGTGGTTTCTGTACCCGAGGGAAGGCAACCCGATCTCATCAGATCTTGGAAGCTAAGGAGGATTGGGATGAGAGACCACCAAGGAAGACTCTACAGAGGAAGATCAAAATGGGTAGTCATGTTAGTTTGTCTGTAGCAGTAGAACAAAATTTGAGTCCAGTGGCACCTTTAAGACCAATAAA
>NW_015169823.1:222688-229498 GCF_001447785.1 Gekko japonicus | reverse complement strand
TTTTGTGTGCAAGCTCACTTCCTCAGATACATTGAAATTGAACTTAACAATCCATACGTATAGACAGAGGGTGAACAGGCAATTACATAATTAAAATGTTTTAACAGATGCAAAGACCAAACAGGAATAACGAGCTAAGTTTATATGGTCACCATTTTTTTTGGATTTGATTACATGGGGAAAACACAGTGAAGTAAATACATATGTCAAAATAGGAGACTGATGTGTAAATGTATCCTTCTTAATAGTGGAATGCTAAGAGTAATTAACTGATACCCTGTTGTTACACGCCATTCGTCTCCTCTCAAGCATGGGGGTAACTAACCGCATCCTTTTCTTTGAGGTGGGGTGAATGGTTGTGCAGTGTTACGTCTCCTCTGTCACCAAATCAGAGAAAGACATCCCAATATTCATTGCATTACATTACAATCATTATTCCAATCTTCTATTCCAAATGAGAAATACAGTAAAATAAAGAGGATGTACAGTCCTTCTTGGTGAGAATACACATGTAAGGACTGAATGAGTTTAGCATATGTAATGAGATAAGAAACCAACATCCCTATTAAGTCCTGGGGGGTTGTTCTGAGTGTTGTAATAACTTGTAATTCAGCAATTTCCCTTTCCAGTCTATTCCTGAAGTTCCTTTTCAATTAAACCTATAGGAGAAAACTTCAACCTTCCAAGATATTCAATGGGTGACCTCAAAGTAGCTGTTTTCAGTTGTAACTTGATGGCACGACGTACATATGTGGTTTCCCTCTCCCCATTTGAGCCACACAATGACCCTGTGAAGTACATTAGGCTGAGAGAGTGTGATTGGCCCGAGATCACCCAGAAAGTTGTGTGGCAACATGGGTATTTGAACCTGATTGCCGAGATCCAAGTGAATCTCTAACCGCCATATCATATTTCCTAATGCCGCCCATCATGCTGGACTCAGACTGGCAGTTGCTTCTCAACTGCCTTGTCTTGAAAAGTTGCAAGCAGGCATCCCAAACAGGAAGTTTATGGAGGTTCTGGGTCATAAACGATCCTTTGAAGATCACCAGTTTCTAGCCATGAGCCACTGGGATATGCTGGCATTATATAACATTCCAGGAATTCCTGAAAAGGGCTAATTCATTTATGCTAATTCAAAGTCATGTTAGTTTTGCCAGCTTCCAGGCGAGGGCTGGAGATCTCCAGGAAGGACAACTTACCTCCAGACTGTAGGGATCAGTTGCCCTGGAGAAAATGGTAGCTTTGGAAGGTGGACTCTATGACATTATACCTTCCTGTGGCCCCTCCCCTCTCCTCCCGGATCTTTGCCTTTCCCAGGCTCCGCCCCCAAATCACGAGGAATTTTCCAACCTGGAGCCGGCAACTCTATTTATCTCTAGTATGGATGGAAAGGGCAGAGGTCATTTCGGGGGGTTTATCTCTAGTATGGATGGAAAGGGTGAGAATGAAACTCTTGGCACCAGATGAAGATGTCATATAACATACAGAGAAAAGCATATTATATAAGACCCAGGTGCATGAAAGTAAATTCACAGTGAGAGGCTGGGGGGCAGGATTCCCCCCCCCCCCCCCCAGCCAACCCACTGTAGCTGGGTTTACAAAGACAGATCTTTCTGTATAGACACCCATTAATTAAACATAATACTAGTTTACATAATCTCTTTCCAAGTGTATTATCTTCAAACTACCCTGACGCTGTCACTTCTGTTTAATTCCTAGGGAACACTTAGCTGAGAGAGTACAGAGAGGTTGGAAACGAAGCTATAGTAAAAGTGCACGACTGAATGGAATAGGCTGACATTTGAAATAAGGGGGGGGGGGAGAAGCCTTACGGGAAGTCGTTGCATTAAAACATCTGAAGTGCAAAGGATACAAACCTCAGACGATCCACTATTTACCTTGGCAACACCCTCCCTCCCCAAAAGACCTAGCTGATCAGGGAGAAGAATGGGCTGAACTATTGGTTTTCTACGTGCAGGGAGATTTATTTTTATGGGGCACAAAAATCACCCTCCCCCACACAAACAGAAGAGGTACAGTCCAGGAAAAGCAATATCCATCTGCCTTGCAATGCGTCTGACCATTGTTTCCGCTAGTTCAGTGTTGTCTGCTCTGATTGGTAGCAGCTCTTTCAGGTCTGAGGCAGAGCAGGAGGCTTCCCAATGCCTGGTGTAGTGGTTAAGTGCGCGGACTCTAATCTGGGAGAACCGGGTTTGATTCCCCACTCCTCCACTCACAGCTGCTGGATGACCTTGGGCAAACTATAATTCTGTCAGAGCTGTTCTTAAAAAGAGCAGTTTCGGTCAGAGCTCCCCCAGCCCCGCCTACCTTACAGAGTGTCTGTTGTGGGGAGGGGAAGGGAGAGGAGTTTGTAAGCCGCTCTGAGACACCTTTGGGTAGTGAAGGGCGAGGTATAAATCCGATCGCTTCTTCTTCTCTTCTATATGAGCTCTTGTAACTGGAGACAGCTCTGTCCTGGACAGCTTAAGCTAGCTGGATCTTGCCAGATCTCAGGATCTAAGCAGGGTCAGCCCTTGTGCTTGGAATGGGAGACCTCCAAGGAAGTCCAGGGTTGCTATGCAGAGGCAGGCAAACGGCAAACCACCTCTGAATGTCTCTTGCCTTGAAATCCCTACGGGTTGTCATAAGTTAGCTGTAACTTGAGAGCAAAAACAAATAAACAAAAAACCAAACCTGCATATTTCAGAGGTTGGTTTGTGTATTTACTTCATTGATCCCCTGCCTTTCTCCCAAGAGGGGACTCAAAGTGCCGTACATCGTTCGCCTATCCTCCATTTTATCTTGCCACAGTTGTGTGAGGTTGACTGGGCTGGGAGTGTGTGACTGGCCCATGGTCACCCGGCAAGCTTCCGTGGCAGAGTGAGGATTCGAACCTGGCACTCCCACTTCCAACCACTACGCCACACTTGCTGGTGGAACATGGAACCATGTATGGGCAAAGCATGTGGCATGCTGCCAAATCACAGCCTTTCACCCAAGGCTTCTTCTCCTCACTGTGTACCGAAGGTAGGATTGACTGATGACCCAAGCAAGGCAATGGATGGGCCCTCACTGTCCCTCCTTCACTTTCCTCTATTGCCTCCTTCACTGGAGGCCAGCCTAGGAAGTTAGTCTCTGAACAGGCTCCTTGAGCAGGATTACAGTGAATATGCTGAGTTCTCTGAAGGATATGCTGAGTTCTCTGAACAAGTGAGCACTGTCTCACGAAAGCTTACACCCTGCCACATATTTTGTTAGTCTTTAAGGTGCTGCGGTGGCTCAAGTGGTTAAGACGCTGAACTGCAGGCTGTGGAAGGTCGGTAGTTCAGCAGTTCGAGACCCGAGTTGCCGCATGACGGAGTGAGCTCCCTTCTCTAGTTCCAGCTCCTGCCAACCTAGCAGTTCTAAAGCAAGAAATTGTTAAGGTGCTACTGGACTCTTGCTCTTGCTACCCATCTTGATCTATGCAGAGTGACTGAACACCTGGCCAATGACCATTACCCAGCGAGCATATCTGCTTCCCCTCAAAAGTTATACCAGATGCAATGCTTGCACAGGTGCAGTAGCAATATCACTGGCATGTAGTGTGTCGTTGCTGGAGACCGGAGAACTGAACGATCCAAGATGTGCTGGCACACAGTCAAAGTTATAATCCTAGAGGAGCAATTGATGTGTGGATAGCAGGGTAGCGTCTCAGACTCTTTAAATCTACCAATGAGACTCCAAGGGTGGCCAGCGGGGGAGACAGCGGTGTTTGCAAGCACTGTCTTTGTGGCTAAGGAAGAATGGCAGGGCAGAGAGGGAACAATGGTGTTACTTGATATGACCTCTCTCTCGCCTCTAAAGGTGGGTACGGTGGCATGGGAAGGGAACCACTGAGTACGCAAACCTGAGAATCATCCCCACTTCTTCAAACAGAGAGGGAACTCAGTCAGCTGTTCATTAAGAAGTAACATGCACAGGGGTCATTTCCTGTGGGAGCGCACAGGAGCAGAGCTCTGGCAGTAAGGAGCCCAGGGGGCGGGCACATGCAACTAGCCCCGCCCCCTGCTCCCAGCAGCTCAATCTGGCCATGAAGAGCAATAAGCAGCCAGGTAAGTTGCAGAGCCCCCCCCCAGCCCGCCTTCAGGACTCCTCTGTGAGCTAGCAGTCCAAAACAGTCTAGTGGCACCCTTAAGACTGCACGTCCCTCCCCCCCCAATAGCTAGCAATCCAAAACAGTCCAGTGGAGCCTGAGCAGTGGGTGTTGCCTCCTGACACACTTCCGGTGATGTCAGGGGGTGTGGCATATGCAAATAAGTTATGCTAATGTTATGCTAATGAGCTCCTGCACCTCTTTTTCTGCAAAATGACCCCTGAACATGCACATACCCATTACAAGTTACAGGTGTAGCAGGTTATCTGAACTCTCAGCCTTGTGAATACATAGCCTTTTCCTTTTAGCTTCACCAGAGAAGGGGCTGGAGTCTTTGTTGTTGTTGTTTTTAAATGAAAGCCGAGAACTCAGAGAACCTCCTATTGTTACAATGGCAGAGATATAACAATATTCTAGTGCACGTATGTTTTTTTAAAAGTGAGGAAATGGCTGCCGTGTTTGGTGGAGTGGTTAAGAGCACGGACTCTAATCTGGGAGAACTGGGTTAGATTCCCCACTCCTCCACATGCAGCTGCTGGTGTGACCTTGGGTCAATCATAAGTTCTTTCAGAGCTGTTCTCTCAAGGGCAGTTCCCAAGAGAGCTCTCTCAGCCCCACCTGCCTCATCACAGGGTATCTGTTGTGGGGCGGGGAAGGGAAAGGAGATTGTAAGCCGCTCTGAGACTCCTTCAGGTAGTGAAGGGTGGGGTATAAAGCTAATCTCTTCTCTTTTGTCTCATGTGGAAAGGGTAGTGGGAAATGGCTTGACATGGGCTGGAAAATCCAAATTTCCAACCCACACACCTTTCCTTTGCTGCAATCTTTCTCAAAACATCAGAGCAAAGCAGGTTTGAGAAAGATCAGTGAAAAGCTGGGGAAACCCCTGGAAGTGCACGAATGCACCATGGTGCTGTGGTATGGCTGCCAAGCCACTCATGGGGGCAAGGAACCCCCCTGCCCCCAGATTCCATTGCTTGCTGCTGCTCTGAGTGGTGACAGGAGAAAAAGTTGGGGGGGGGGAAGCAGCCTTGGGTAATTACTGGAAGTTTATACAGGAAGTGACAAAGGGTAGCTCTAGGAATCACCAGAAGCTCTATCACTCTACCATAGAGTTTCTGGTGATTCCTAAAGCTACCCTTTGACACTTCTGGTATGAACTTCTAGTACGTACAAATGGCTGCATTAAAAAAAAAATCTCCTACAAAACTGTGTCCCCCCCAGTGCATTTAAAATATGCAGTTCACCTCTTGAATGAGTCGTTTGCTCGCTTTTATAACAAATATATATATCTCAGAGGTGTCAACACTCCCTTGTATGCTAATGAGCAACAGGGGATGCAAATTAGGAGGCTCCTTTCTTCAAGTGGGGGAAAAATTCCAGCAGATGTCATTGCCAAAGCAATGGCTCTCTCTTGTAAATGTCACTGCCTGGCATCAGGCCGGAAATGATGGGGATGCCATAATGATTATTACTGTAATAGCATCCGATCTAAAGGGGGAACAAGTAGCTTTGTCATGCTGAGATTTCTTCTTCCCCTTAAGAGCATCAACAACGGAAGGGGGAGGGGAGCTGTTACTGGAGATTTATCAGCTTTCAGTTACATCCTTCCAATAGAAGCACACCAAACTGTCCTACGGGCGGAATCTTCTTCTTCTTCTTCTTCTTCTTCTTCTTCTTCTTCTTCTTCTTCTTCTTCTTCTTCTTCTTCTTCTTCTTCTTCTTCTTCTTCTTCTTCTTCTTCATCATCATCCTGCTATTCTCCCCTGTTGGGACCCAAAGAGGCCTTAGAACATGGTTCTGCTCTCCTTTGTTCTCTCACAGCAACAGCCCTGTGAGTCAGGCAAGGCTGAGAGTTTGTGGCAGAACCAAAGTTGCCCAGAACACTTCTGAAGTAGAAGAGACAATTTGATCCTGGGTCTGCCACTGTATCTACACCATACAGCCAGCCCTTCTGAAATCCGCAGGCAGCATCAGAAACTTGTGTCTGGATAGGTGTGGTCTGGTGTACTCCTGCAGTGGAATGAGGTGGTAGAATTCTGAGGCAGTGTCCCGATTGAGGGCTACTAGTCGTGGTGACGAAAGGGAACCTCCATATTTAAAGTCCGACAGCCACTAAATACCAGTGCTAAGAGGCAACATCAGGGAAGCCCTTGGCCTCTATTCCTTGATGTTAGCCCTCCAGAATGGGTTGGCCACTGTGTGGAACAGGATGCCAGGCTAGATGGACCACTGGACTGATTCGACAATACCCTTCGGATGGTCTCTATCACTTCAGGCTGCTTCCGTGGAGTGGCGATTCCCTGTTGTGCATTCATTTGGTGCGGCAAATGTGAATTCACCTGCTGCAGCAATGTGGGGTTAAAATCCCCCCCTCAGTATCCCCTCATGCCTACCTGTCCCCTCCCTCACTCTTGAGAGCTTTTAAAAAACTGGCTGTTTGCTGTATTGGTATAGGTGTGTAGCAAAGACTGGTTTTTGAAAAGTTGGCAAAAGTTGGCAGGGGTGGAGCACGGCAGGTGTGAAAATAAACGTAGGGAAAATTGCACACGTGGGCAAAGAGGCCCATAGGTGCTTTGGGCCCCCCGACCCCCTAGTGTTTCTTCCGGGCCCCCTCCCTCCTGAGCTGGCCCAAAACTGAATTAATGTAATTAACTTTGATTGAATTAGCTGCA
>NW_015169823.1:207828-222060 GCF_001447785.1 Gekko japonicus | reverse complement strand
GGGATGATTTGAAGGAGCCAGCCCCAGTCTGAGAGCCAGGGCAGAGCAAAACACCCGTGAAGAATTAAGCCCAGAGTTCAGGAGGTCTGAGCCATACTGTAAAAAAACCCAACAATTCTCTCTGAGGCATATATCTATACAATCAGGGGAGTAAAGTTCTCGTCTGACCTGTTGCCAACTTCCCCTTGAAGCAGGTTTTGTAAACGGGGGAATGACATCACCGGCGGTGGACCTGCAAGGCCAGCGGGAGTGCGAGGAAGCCCTGCCAAGGCCCTCCCTGGCCCAGGCAGGCAGGGGTGGGGAGAGGCGGGGGGGAAGCAACTTACCCTCCCTCTTCTCCTGCCTCCTCCTGGCTGAATGAGGGCTGGAAGCGGGGCGGCCGGAAGCAGGGGGCGGGGCTTCATCATGTGCCCTGCCCCCCTGCACCTCACCCGGGGGAACTGTGTTCCCCCGCGTTCCCCCCCGAAATGACCTCTGTCTATACCATCAGGGGAGTAAAGTTCTCCTCTGACCTATTGCCAACTTCTCCTTGAAGCAGGTTTTGTAAACGGGGGAACAGCCGGACATGTGTTTTCCCTCACTGTAGTGGTCCAGTTTACTTTGCTACCTTAGTCTGTTCCGTGTGCAGACTGGTCCGTGTAGCAGGGGCCTTTTAAGTGTGTCATGTAGGCCCCTTGACCCATCACATGGATCTCCTGTATCAGCTCAGAAAATCCTTGGGTCAACCTTTTGAAAGCTATTTCGGTGACATAAAGTCGATTGCTTCAGTCACTTGTCCCTGACCTGGGCTAGCCTGATCTAGTCAAAGCTCAGAAGCTAAGAAGGGCCAGTCTTGGTTAGTATTGGGATGGGAGACCACCCAGGAAGTCCAGAGTCACTATGCAGGGGCAGGCAATGGCCAACCACCACCTCTGTTTGTCTCTTGCCTTGTAAACCTACAAGCATGGTGGCTACAAGCATGGACGGCTTCAAAAGGGAATTAGATAGGCATATGGAGCAGAGGTCCATCAGTGGCTATTAGCTACAAGGTATAGATAGGGGCTCTGGGGCAAGTGATGCTCTGTCTTCTTGGTGCTTGGGGGGGTCAACCGTGGGAGGGCTTCTAATGTCCTGGCCCCACTGGTGGACCTCCTGATGGCACCTGGTATTTCTGGCCACTGTGTGACACAGAGTGTTGGACTAGATGGGCCTTTGGCCTGATCCAACATTGGCATCTCTTATGTTCTTAAACCCGACTGGGTTGCTGTTAGTAGGCTGCAACTTGATGGCACTTCCCACCACTAAAAAGCTTCATTGGCTCAGTATTTTTACTGCTGAGACTATCAAGGCAGGCTGTGAGCAGCCGTGCTCTGAATATGGTCTTGGAAAGGATATTCCTTTAGTCTGGGATAATGGCAGGACTACTTCTCAGGGCTTGATCAGAGCTGGCCATGACAAACCACGCTCTGTAGCGTCACAGGACCAAGAAGTCCTGGGATGTGTTTTCCAGAACACCTGACATCCATGCTCAGATATCCTGGTAAACTACATTTCCCAGGAGACACTGCTCAGGCAGTATTCAAAATGCCTGGGAGGGAGAACAGAAGAAAGGCCTGGCAAGCTGGTTTTTGCTTGATCAGTTCTTCTCTGTTGGTCAAGAGAAGACCGAAAGCCATACACTGAGTTATTGATTTTACTATTTATTTATTTATTTGTGTTTTTTTTTAAAAAAAACATTTTTATTCAGGATATAATCAACAAAGTCCAACACATGTTTACACCTTTCTCCCAGTTTACATCCTACCCTCCTCTCTTTCCCTCCCCTACTTGGCTTCCCACAGTGCTACAATTTCCTGCTCAAATCTTCACTTTTCTTTTTCTATCCCCTTTCCCCTAATACGTTCAATAGGAAACTAAACCTTCACTATTACACTTCTATTTTTATCATTTCGCATTACTAGTCTTTAAACATTCAATGGTTAATAAAGCAAAATATATTGTCTCTTACATTATTACACTTCTATTTTTATCATTCCACATTGCTAATCTTTAAACCTTCAAAAGTTATTAAAACAAAATGAGTTGTCTCTTACATCCCAATATTTTTCCAAATAATCTATTAAGTCTTTCTATTTATTTATTTATTTGGATTTATATCCCGCCCTCCCCTTGACAGGCTCAGGGCGGGTTCCAACAATGTAAATATAATACAACCAATGTTCCCTCTAAGCTGAGTTAGTGTGAGCTAGCTCACACTAACTCAGCTTAGAGGGAACACTGAATACAACCATATAAATAGAATACGGTTTAAAACCACATTAAAACTAGCCGATGCTGAGACTCCATGCTTTCTCAGGTCACATGGTCTAATGTCACACCTTCTGTTCCAAACTCTAATGCTGCCACTTCCAGCGGAATGGATTCTGTTTCCTCCCCTAACTCTACATGCAGTTTGAGTGCTGGGGGGAACATCATACCCTTGAAATGCAGATACTTGCCGGTCTATTGAGCAGAAAATAGTGCCTAAGTGATAACATCAAATGGATTACCCGAAATTTGCTAACGGGCATCTGTGTAATGCAAACTTATCCTTTTGAAAGCAGTCGATGCTGTCTGCTGTAAAGGGAATTGTTATTAATAATTATCGACCTCGTCGCTCATTAACGTAAAGTAATACTAAGTCACTTAAAGCACTGTGTTTTTTTTGGTTGTTTGTTTGATATAGACATAACAAATTTGTCTTGCTGAGATCTGTTCTCCATTTGTTTTGCATTCTCATTGGGACTGAAGAATAAAGTAGGGTAATGCCTGCTACAGCTTTACCTAAGCAAAGGGAGTCAGTTAGGAAAAAGCCAGTTTGGTGCAGTGGTGAGGAGCGTGGACTCTAATCTGGGAGAACCGGGTCTGATTCCCCACTCCTGCTTCTGTGACCTTGAGTCAGTCACGAGTTCTTTCAGAGCTGTTCTCTCACAAGCAGTCCTCGAAAGAGCTCTCTCAGACCCACCTACCTCACAGGGTGTCTGTTGTGGGGAGGGGAAGGGAGAGGAGATTGTAAGCTGCCCTGAGAGTCATTCAGGTAGTGATGGGCAGTGTATAAATCCAATTCCCTCTCCTCCTCCTCCTCTGTTGTGATGTTCAATTCAGCAAGTCTACAAGCCTCACCCTACACAGCTATTAAGCAAATTAATTCTTTCATTATTATTTGTCCTTCAGATGGGATCCCAGTGACTGTTATGAGAAGATGAGAAAAGCCGCACTGGACCAGATCAGTGGTCCATCTAGCTGAACATCTTGTTTCACATAGTGGTTAACGAGATAACCAGAAGACCATCAAGCAGAAGGCATAGGCCAAAGCCTCAACTAGGATGCTTCCAAAATGGGAAGACCCATTCAGCAACCATGGTAGTGTCAGCAAGCTGCCAAAGAACTCTGTGTGGTGTACAACCTTCCCTGTTTAGGGTTCCCCCCCTTTTCATGCTCCCTAGTGATACCCAAATGCACATGCTTGCTGGCATAATGAATTGCACGTTTGCTTGTCTCATACATTCCTTTCTATGAACGCTAGTGCTGCTTTGAACTATGGTAATCAGCAAGGTCACAGGTGCGGGGAAGAGTCGGCTTCGCTTAGTCTATAATGAATTAGAGTGTGAGAAGAGATTAATTGTTTATCTTTTAGGAACTGTTGATTCTCAGGCTATGGGCGCGAATATGAGAGTCCACCCGCGCGAGCGGGAACCATGTCCATTGGTTATTGCCAGTATGAATCTGCTTTATTATTCTTTGCCCCGACCGTTGTAGTTATTCTAAACAGTGAACTTGTTCCTGCTTCATCATGGCTTCAATAAAATAATACTTTGCTACAAACGTGTATTTGACTGACAGCTGTGGGGATCGGACAGGTAGCCACTGATGGGCCTTCCTGCCATGAACGTGTCTTTTAAAGCCATTTAACATAAGGGTTATCATCAGATCCCATGGCAGTGAGTTTCATAGGCGAAGTCTACATTGTGTGAAGGAGGACTTTTCTTTGGTCCTCAGTCTACTGCCCATCAACTTCATTATGTTCTCCCGAGCTTCTAGTATTATGGGAAAGGGAGAAAAAGGTCCCATCTTTCCAACATCTCTGGAGGTTTACATCTGGTTTGAAGCTCCATCCTGGCTCCAAATAGCCTTCACAGAAGAATTCCCCCTTCTTGTATTCTTCTCGCCACACCTAAAACTCAGCCACTTCATGCTTCTTTAGGTCATCTGAATGGGGCACATGGATCTCTGTAGTTCAGCTGACAGAGTCCTGGTAGCCTGATCTTGTTAGATCTTGGAAGCTAAGCAGGTTATCATTTGGATGGGAGATGACCAAGGAAGTCCAGGGTAGCTATACAGAGGTGGGCAATGGCTAACCATCTCGGTTAGTCTCTTGCCATGCAAACCTTATGGGTTCACCTTAAGTTGGCTGTGACTTGGTAGCAACCCCCCAACCAACCAACCAACCAACCAACCAACCAACCAACCAACCAACCAACCAACACACCTTTCCCATGAGCGCATCATGGGAATTCCAGGCAATTCACATATGAGGAGAATGCACTACATGTGATCTTCCCAGATACACAATCTCCATTTTGTCTGAAAGATGCAGCATGTGGATTTGCAGCATTAGAGCGCACATGCTGCCCCTGTCTTATGCAGTGGCGATCACATACACTGGGGAGCATTGTGCCTAGTGTGTTCTCTCCATATGTGTGGGCAGACTTACCACCTGAGAAGGACTACTATAAGCCAATCTTCTAGAAAGGCTACAAAGAAGCAAGCCGGCGTGGAACAAATTAAGACAAATTTCTGGCGGAATGCAGTGGGCTGCCTGTTCCTTGTTACTGAACTTATGAGAATGGAGAGGAGGGAGGGAGGAAAAAATTCCTGTGGTTTGCCAGTTAGGAAATAGCCTATTATTGGATCATCAGCCTTGTGTTGTTATTACTCCATCTGATGCATGAATCAGGAAGAAATGAAGCCTCACGGCCGCCTCCATAAATGTAATGGATCCTTGGTGAATGGGCATGCCTTCTGCGTTTATAAGCATCGTAAAGAATGTTATTTCTGTACCTATGATAGATCAGCCTAGCAAACAGAAGGAACAGTTTTATTGGCCTGCTCAAAATAAATAAATAAATGTAGCACCTCGACTTCCTGAATGCCATCGCTTAGCAGGGCCAATGCTGGGGACTCCATGTCCGGACCCAGCAACTTTTTTTGTGCTGAAGGTGACTGGCCATCTAGAAGAAGAAGAAGAAGAGAAGAAGAGATTGGATTTATACCCCGCCCTTCACTTGGAGTCTCAGAGCGGCTTACAAACTCCTTTCCCTTCCCCTCCCCGCAACAGACACCCTGTGAGGTGGGTGGGGCTGAGAGAGCTCTGACACAAACGGCTCTTTTCCAAGGACAGCTGTGCCAGAGCTTGTGACTGACCCAAGGTCACATCAGCAGGTGCAAGTGGAGGAGTGGGGAAATCAAACCCGGTTCTCCCAGATTAGAGTCTGCACCTGGATCTTTAGATGATCCGCAAGGTGGCAAGGGATGATGTTGATGATGAAGAAGAGATTGGATTTATACCTCGCCCTTCACTACCCGAAGGAGTCTCGGGGTGGCTTACAATCTCCTTTCCCTTCCCCTCCCCACAACAGACATCCTGTGAGGTAGGTGGGGCCGAGAGAGCTCCTTTGAGGACTGCTCTTGAGAGAACAGCTCTGAAAGAACTCTTGACTGACTCAAGGTCGCACCAGCAGCTGCACGTGGAGGAGTGGGGAATCAAACCGGGTTCTCCCAGATTAGAGTCCGTGCGCCTAACCACTACACCAATCTGGCTCCCAATGGGTAGCTTCATGTAACCGTTCTGCAGTTTTT
The DNA here is from genome assembly GCF_001447785.1 of Gekko japonicus. Classification (NCBI taxonomy): domain Eukaryota; kingdom Metazoa; phylum Chordata; class Lepidosauria; order Squamata; family Gekkonidae; genus Gekko; species Gekko japonicus. The sequence continues at coordinate 216,183 of NW_015169823.1, read as the reverse complement.
AGTTTTTTTAAATTATATTTTTAACTGATCAGGCTACCTTATCTGCCTTGGATTCCCGGATATTTGAATTAATTGGACCTGTCTTCCTAAATACCTACTTCTCAGAACCCTCTCCAAGGACCGAAGGAAGACAGCACTGGAAAATCAATCAGGTGGCCACCTGTTGGGAAATGCATCTGGCAAGGGAGGAACCTGCCCTACGATGGGCCCCATGTGGTGGTGGAAAGTGCCATGAAGTCACAGCTGACCCTGTGGGGTTTTCAAGGCAACGGATGAACAGAGGTGGTGTGCCATGGCCTGCCTCTGTATTTCCTTGGTGGTCTCCCATCTAAGTACTAACCAGGGCCGACCCTGCTTAGCTTCTGATACCTGAGGATAACCCCACCCCCAAACAGGGACGTCACCGTGCAACATCCCTGTCATGATGACATCACCCTGAAGTGATGTCATTGCATTGCCAACACTGGGGGTGGGGTTCTGCTTTGGTTTTTGGGCAAACTCTATGGTTTCGAGGGCAAAAAACCATAGAGTTCTGCCCAAAAACTAGAGCAGCATCCCCCAACATCGGCAATAGGATGACGTCACTTCTGGGTGATGTCATCGCATGTGCAAGAAGAATGGATAAAAGGAAGTACTTCTTCACCCAAAGAGTGATTAACACTTGGAATTCACTGCCACAGGAAGTGGTGGCGGCTACAAGCATGGACGGCTTCAAAAGGGAATTAGATAAGCATATGGAGCAGAGGTCCATCAGTGGCTATTAGCCACAAGGTATAGATAGGGGCTCTGGGGCAAGTGATGCTCTGTCTTCTTGGTGCTTGGGGGGGTCAACAGTGGGAGGGCTTCTAATGTCCTGGCCCCACTGGTGGACCTCCTGATGGCACTGGTGTTTTTGGCCACTGTGTGATACAGAGTGTTGGACTGGATGGGCCTTTGGCCTGATCCAACATTGGCATCTCTTATGTTCTTATGTTCTTATCCCAGAGACCAGCCAGGAGCCCCCTGCTGGCAGCCAGTAAGGACCTGGCAACCCTAAATAGTAATAATAGATACTGTACAAGTCAAAGTGGGAAGGAGGGAAAGACACCAGGAGAGGCTACGTCAACTGTCGGGATGGGCCATGGTTTAGAAGAGAAGAAGAAGAGATTGGATTTATACCCCACCCTTCACTCAGAGTCTCAGAGCGCCTTACAATCTCCTTTCCCTTCCCCTGAACAGACACCCTGTGAGGGAGGTGGGTCTGAGAGAGCTCTCTCGAGAACTGCCCTTTCAAGGACAGCCCTGACAGAACGATGGCTTGCCCAAGGTCATCCAGCAGCTGCAAGTGGAGGCGTGGGGAATCAAACCCGGTTCTCCCAGATTAGAGTCTGCACACGGTAAAGCATCTGCTTGGCATGCAAAAGGTCCCAGGTTTGATCCCCGGCATCTCCAGTTTTAAAGGATCTGGAAGAAGGTGATGTGAAAGATCTCTGCCTAAGACCTCTGGAGCGCCGCTGCCAGTCTGAGTAGACAACACTGAGCTGGATGGACCAAGGGTCTGGTTCACTGTAAGGCAGCTTCATGTGTTCATGTGAGGAAAACTGAGGACTGGTCTTTGTGGAACGATCTTCGAAATGGTGGCGAGTCCCTTTGCTGAGCAACATGTCAGCTGGAAGAAAAATCTGGGTTCTCTGTGCACAGATGAGGCACCTGCGATGGCTGGCACAGCCCTTGGGTTTGCTGCTCCGGGGAAGGAAGAGGAGCCACAATTCATCATGACTCACGGCTTTCTACATCGGCATCCGTTGGCACCAAAGACTCTGCCAGCAATCCTGAAAGGAGTCTCGCCTACAGCTGTGAGAGTCGTCAACTTCGCCAGGGGCCAGGGCTCTGAATCACTGCCTTCCCAGGAGGTTTTGACAAGAAAGGGGAGCAGCGTAGGAAGTTCTCCTACGTCATTTGCTGGCTTTCTGAAGGATGAGTCTTGAAGTGCTTGATAGAACTTGGGCAGAAGTTGTGGTTTTTTTGACAGAAAGAGAAAGAAAACCCACTCTGAAGTGTTTGACAGTGAGGAATTCACTCATAGCTGAGCTTACTTGGCAGATCCTTGGCTAGCTTGGCCATTTGAATGAGAGAAATCTCTGATTCAAGGCCCCGCAGTCACCATTTTGCTAAAAAACGACACGCCAAGCTGCCAATCTGGAAGAGGAGACTGGAGGCGGGCAACCATGAGAACTCTCCAATGCTGGAGGAAGTGTCTCTGCAGGCTGGGGTCCAGAGCGGCAAAGCCTTGTCAATTTCTCCGCAGGCAGAACTCTGCAGTCTCCTGGAATTGTTGACGAACTCTTCTGAAGGTGACTTCTGCTCAGACAACGTGAACAGTGAAAGGTGGATTCGTAATCCTTTCCTGACTGACGCAGACAGCACCACTGAAGGAGAACCTTGCCAAAGATGACTTCATTGACTTGACGACTAAGGAAATGATGCGGCATGAGTTCAGCTCGAAGAGCCTTGGAGAATTCGGTTGTTCCTTGACACAAGCCTACCCTCATCTGGCAACGTGGGCGATGGGAGTGCCGATTCCGTTTGCTACTCCATACTTTGGCGAGTCAGGGTTTCCATCCATCGTTGCCCTCAAAACAAAGACGTCAAAGATGGCGTGCTATGCCAAAGACCCCTCTGCAGTTTCAACTGCTTATTCAGGCTAAACGACAAGTGCCTTCTCATTGAAATCGACTTCTTCACAGAATTAAAGTCTATTTTTTTTGTTGAATAAAATAAATTGCATGTGAAATGTCGTGCAGATGTGTTTATGTGCCATTTTCAGGGGAAGGGGAGTCCATAGCTTTCATCAAAAGGGTCCAGAACCCCCCAAAAAGTTTAAGAACCATGGGCATCGCTTAGAATGCCTGCATAGCCACAAAGCTTCCTGGGTGACAATGAGATAATCACTCTGTCTTAGGTTTAGCCAGGTCACAGGGTTGTTGTGAGGGTAAAACGGAGGTTTGGAAGCTAAGCTGGGTTGGCCCTGGTTAGTACTTGGATGGGAGACTGCAAAGGGAGACTGGGGTTGCTATGCAGAGGCAGGCAAGGGCAACCCACCTCTGCTCATCTCTTGCCTTGAAATCCCCCTGGTCCTGGTGTCACCATGAGTTGGTTATGACTGGATGGCTCATAGGGTGGCCAACAACCTGGAGAAAAAACTATCCTGTCCCTTTGGTGGTGGAAAAAGCCATCAAGTTGGAGCTAACTGATGGCCACCCCAGAGAGTTTTCAAGTCAAGAGATGAACAGAGGTGGTTTGCCATTGCCTGCCTCTGCATAGCAACCCTGGACTTCCTTGGTGGTCTCCCATCCAAGCACTAACCGGGGCTGACCCTACTTAGCTTTGGAGATCTCACAAGATCAGGCTAGCCTGGGCCATCCTGTCCCTTTAAAAGAAGCTCAATGTGTGTCCTTGGGCAGGTGAGGCTGGGGCAAGTGACATCATCTGCTACATAGCATCCCATTAAGACTCCCTTAAAGAGGCAGTATGCTTTTTCCCCTGCAGGCCGTGGTCAGCCCTATTCCCTGCTCTGTTGCTAAGACACACATGTACAAAGTTGGACTCCAGTGGCACTCTAAGACCAACAAAGGATAATTCTGGGTATAAGCATGCCCACGAAAGCTTATACCCAGAATTAATCTTTGTGGGTCTTAAAGGTGCTACCGGAACTCAAACTTTGTTCTGTTGCTTCAAACCAACACGGCTACCCCACCTGAATCTATCTTCATGGAGGACACACACGGGCCTTGATAAACTCTGGCTAAGAGAGGAACTGAATCTCTTTGTGCCTTCCTCCTTTACCTTAGTATCCAAGAGCATCTCCCACAGCCTGGCTCGGAGACGGAGCTTGCGGGCACAGCTTTCTCATTTCCCCTGCAAATGAAACCGTTGGAGGAATATAGCCAAACAATCTCAAAGTAATTAATTTTCATTGGAGCAAAAATCTCTTAAGCTGTTTTATCACATTAAAACGATGGCATTAGATTTCCACCCCCCCTCCTCCCCTGCCCAAATGGGCCATTGCTAAAGTCTTGCTAAAGTGCTTTTACTAGCTTAGTCTTTGGGAACATTTCAATAAAGTGACTTTATTATTATTAGTGGGTTTTACGCCTTCCCCCTCCCGTTATAGACTTTCTGGAAATTTTTCTTAAGTGTGTGATTTCCCCCTTACCCGACCCCATATTAGAATATTAAAGCATCTTGATGATGAACATGGTGTAAATGCCTAGGAAGATTTTATGCTTCTCTGGCATGCCAATAAACCTACAAGTCAGATTCCTGCTTAAATCGTGGCAATGATAAAAAGACATTTTTTAAAAAAGTGATAAAGCTGGCTAAAGAAAAAAAAGGGCAGAGTGGAGGAAAAGTCTGTGTTTGTCCATCAGACTTGGTGCCGGTTCACACAGACTTGCTTGTCCATTTGTGACTGCACTTTAAGTTATGGCTTTCCTGTGTGAATGGCTTGTTACAGGAGTAAAACCCCGGAAAAAATTTTCTGTTTGCTGTTCCTTCAGACCACTAGGCTTTTGGATAGTGCCAACTCACACATTCAGATGTAGGCCTTTCTTCACTTTGGGTCCTTCTGCATTCTTATGTTTGTTGCTTGTGCATCCCCATTGCTCTTCTGTATGTGTTTTGCTCCCTCTACTGGTCAATTCGGTATTACATCGCTGTATGTCTGGGGAGATATTTGCAGGGAGATATGCCGGACATGCACCAATATAATATCAAATCGATCACTAGAGGGCGGAAAGGAAGTCCAGAAAAGAACCCCCTCTGAAGCAACAGGGACACACAAGCAACGTAAATGAGAGTGTAGGAGAGTAATTTGTTCCTCAATGCTTCTTGACTTGGGGGAACAATTGCTGCTGAGGATTATGTCCCTGTACGCCAGATGTGGTCATCAGGCAGCTGCTGTTGGCTATACCACCAGTTAGGTTAGCCTGTCTGACACCAACTAGATGCCTGGCCTTTTCCAGTGTGGTGCTAGCTCTGTGGGGAATGGGCTCCCTGAAGACGGGAGGGAGACCCCCTCCTCGGAGATCTTCAGGAGGTGCTGCAAGGTCTGCCTGTTTGCCAGGGCTTTTGAAGGGGTTTGATTGACAGGCATCTTTTAAGGAAGGACGGGAGGAGAGATTTTGGGGGGTTGCTAAAATGTTTTTTTTTTAAACTATTATTGTAAGTTGCTTTGAACCACGAGGAAAGGTGGGATATCTGTTTCAATGAATGAATGAATGAATGAATGAATGAATGAATGAATGAATGAATACTATATTTGTACAGGCATTTAGTTACCTGATTTATAGCCCACCTTTCTTACTGAGACTCAAGGCAGGTTCTACAGTGTAAGTCAATGCAGCCAGTAGGATGAGACATCTAATAAGCAATGCAATAGGACTAGGATTTCAAACCTGAAATGAAGACATCATACCTTAAACAATGCAGAACATGTTATGACATAGCTAGAAAATGATTCTGTGGAAGCAGGGTAATACATATGGTAAACAGATATCCTTTAACCTGGATGGCCCAGGCTAGCCCAATCTCATCAGCTCTTGGAAGCTAAGCAGGGGCAGCCCTGGTTATCATTTGGATGGGAGACCTCCAAGGAATACCAAGGTTGTGATGTAGAGGCAGGCAAAGGCAAGCCATCTCCGAACGTGGCCATAGGTCAGCTGTGACCTGACAGTACTTTGTGCCAGTAACCAGATAATGCATATTATATACAGTAGTATACATTGCTTTTTTGAACCATTCCGTTATAATATAGCCCTATTACTTTTAAAGAAATGCCCTCCTGTTAAATAGTGGGTTCCATGGATAAGCAGACCCACTACTAGTGATCAGCTCTACTTTATTAGTGATTTCAGCAGGTATAAGACTAAACTCCAGGGCCACAGCCCTGTTTAAATAGCATGCAGTTGCCACACGCAAACACACCCCACTCCCAACGATAGGCTATTTACATCACATTACTTCTTGACTGGTTACTTCCAGAGTCCTGGTGGGCTATTGTTCTTGGGCTTCAAGCTCAGCCCTTCTCTGGTAGAACAGTCCTGGGATGTCTCAGTCCTAATACATAACACCTCCTGAACAATTCTGCTTTATATAGTGTGCAGAATGGCAGAAGTGTGAGATCCTTCTCGACTATTGCAGGCGGGCCATTTCCGCAGGGTGGGAGTGACAGCAGAAAATGCACATGCTCGGTAGGGTTGCCAGCCTCCAGGTTGGGCTTGGTGTTCTCCCAGAATTACAACTGATCTCCAGATGACAGGGATCAGTTCCCCTGGAGGAAATGGTAGCCCTGGAGGGCAGGCTTTATGACACCACACCCATGCTGAAATCGCTCCTTTTCCTAAATCTTGCCCTCCCCAGGCTCCACCCCCAAATCTCCAGGGATTTTCCAACCTGAAGTTGGCAACTATAGTATACAGGTAATTGTTGATCTTGCGCATTTATAGGATGGTACCTACAGCGTTCCGTGCGCCTTGGTGTTTAGTCATGCCGGCCACATGACCACGGAAACGTCTTCGGACAGCGCTGGCTCTTTGGCTTTGAAACGGAGATGAGCACCACAACCCTAGAGTCGGACTCGACTGGCTTTCGAGCAAGGGAACCTTTACCTTTACCTACAGAAGGCCCAGCTTGGGATATGGAAGTTCTGTCTATGGTGATCAATGCAAATGGTGATTCATGTGGATAATCACTTCATGGTTTTTTTATTACTTATTAAAGCTCAGAGTTCCCCCTACATAAGTAGAGATGCCAGGCCTAGCTTGGCAACCAGTGGGAGACTAAGGGTTGGGGACATGGATGGGGCGGACGTGCAATGACATGATATCACTTCCAGGGAAACCTGGAAGTGAAGTCATGCCTCTCTAGGAATCACTATAGAGTTTTTGGCAATGCCTAGACAGTACAGATGTTACTTCTGGGTTTTCCTATCCCCAGTGGGCACAGAGCAATTCTACACTTAAAGAAGCCCACTCCGCATCAACCAGAGCCACTGCCTTTTCGCCTATAGCTCCTGCCTTACGGAACAGGTTCCCTGAGGAGGTTAGGGGGCAGCAGCATCTCTGGAAACCTTTAGGAAGCACCACAAAGTCATTTCATCTGCTAAGGCTTTAAAGGGTGTGTAGGCTGCAGGCATTTCTTGCGTGGTTGTTTGGAATTTTGGAACACATGTTTTAGACTGGGATTTGTAAGCTACTTTGAGCTCCGGGGAAAAGTGGGGGATAAATATTACAATAAATGGTATCTTTCATACTTTTATCCTGCCCTTCTTTGAAGGTGCGCGGGGCAGTCTCTGAGATTTTCCCTTCTTTTAGATGCCACCATGAGATTCCTTCTTGTGCTTGCTGCAATAGACAAAGCTGTGAGAAGTAGGGTTGCCAGCTCTGGATTGGGAATATTACAATAAATGGTATCTTTCATACTTTTATCCTGCCCTTCTTTGAAGGTGCGCGGGGCAGTCTCTGAGATTTTCCCTTCTTTTAGATGCCACCATGAGATTCCTTCTTGTGCTTGCTGCAATAGACAAAGCTGTGAGAAGTAGGGTTGCCAGCTCTGGATTGGGAAATTCCTGGAGATTTGGGGGGGTGGGACCTGGGGTGGCTGGGCTTTGGAAAGCGGAGGGGACTTCAGTGGAGTCTAATGCCATAGAGTTCACCTTCCCAGGCAGCCATTTTCTCCATGGGAACTGATCTCTGTTTCCTGGAGACCGGCTGTAATTCTGGGAGAGCTCCAGGTACCACCGGAAGGCTGGCAACCCTAAGTGAGAAGGGAGGAATCAGACGGTATGCGTAGACTATTTGAATCTCCTTATTTGCACCGTGGTCTTTCCAGGCGTGTTTTGCAAAAGGTTTCCCTTGTTCTGTCACAGCATCTGGCAAGAGAGCAGGCAGGTTCTTACACCTTTCAGCGACCGCACGGGAGAGAAGATTTCAACAGTGGCTCTTCTCTCAGCCCCGTGGCACCTGCCGGAACCGCCTTCCAGATCATTATTAAAACTGCGGGAGTCTTCCTTTTGCATCTGGTCGCCCCGCTCTGGAAAACAGCGAGCCGCGCTTGCACCTGCTCTCTTTTTGTGGCCTGCTGTAACGCCTGGAGGAGGAAGAGGAGGAGGAGGAGATTGGATTTATACCCCGCCCTTCACTTGGAGTCTCAGAGCGGCTTACAAACTCCTTTCCCTTCCCCTCCCCACAACAGACACCCTGTGAGGTGGGTGGGGCTGAGAGAACTCTGACACAAACTGCTCTTTTTCAAGGACAGCTGTGCCAGAGCTTGTGACTGACCCAAGGTCACATCAGCAGGTGCAAGTGGAGGAGTGGG
>NW_015169823.1:203654-207503 GCF_001447785.1 Gekko japonicus | reverse complement strand
GTGATGGAAGCCTAGGTTTTACCATAGAGTTTCTGGCAATTACAAAGAGAGATGTGATGTCACTTCTGGTTTCTATATATCTTGTTCATGTTTATCCTGTTCTTCCTCTAAGCAGCACATGGCAGTCTCCATATGTCTCTCTTCTACTTTATCCTCATGAGAACCCTATTTGTTGGTGAGAGTGACTGGCCACCCAACAGATTTCATGGTGAAGGGGATCTGAACTCCGGTCTCCCAGAGCGTAGTCTGACATCCTAATTACTGCTTCACACTGTTGTAGAACATCCAGATACCCTCAGTTCTTTCTTCCTCCTCCTTTTTGTTTTTTGTACTGAATGTCTACTCAGATAGAGAGTTCCGAGACGCTCGAAAGCTTGCTCATTGGCATCAGGAACCACCAAAACATGCCATGGTTTTTGCTTTTGGAATGTTTCCATGGTTTGATGTGGCTATCTGTAGTCTTTTCTATAAATGCTAAATCTTATTATTATCACCAATAATAAAAAGGCTCCCCACCCTTATGCTTTGTGTATTATATACCATCCGCTACTGGAGACAGAACACTGGGCTAACTCAATCACCGTGCCAAACTGAAGAGGCTGTTCTTACATCTTTAATGGAGAATGAACATTAAATGTGTCCTTCCTAATAAGAGGCCAAGGCCCCTTGGTAGGGGAAAAAATTACTGCCCACACCCCAAACGCACTCCCTCATCTGGTTAATCCACTTAATGGACAGCCGGGAGGGTCAAGCGGACCCGTCCCCCAAGTTCCTGTTCTCTCGTGTGTTTTCCTGTCGGCAGGAATGAATCATATGACTCATATAATGAACTGTTAAATGACTTCTGTGTTGATTTATCAGATGGCAATGCTGGAGAGGGCAGTTTGAAAACAGAAAGCCATAAGTCACAGAGTTGCGGCATGTGGCGGACCTGGGCTACTTAGCTTGGTTATCAATAGAGGAAACGTTCATCAAAATATCATTACGGCCGGCAGGCACCAAGAGGGCCTGCAATGCAACCTAACTCCTGAAGCCCCCTTAAATATAATTTCCCCCCTTCACACTGAAGAGTAACCCATGTGGCTTTGCTCACGAGGAGGCTGTTTTGTTTTTATCTGTAGTCTTTTCTCTCCCTCTCTCTCTCTGTTAGGGTTGCCAGCTCTGGGTTGGGAAGTACCGGGAGATTTTGGGGGTGGACCCTGAGGAGCTTGGAGTTTGGGGCATAGGTCCACTTTCCAAAGTGACCATTTTCTCCAGGTGAACTGATCTCTGTCACCTGGAGATCAGTTGTAATAGCAGATCTTCAGCCACCTCCTGGAAGATGGCAACCCTATTTGCTGTTGGGAGTGCCAAAAATTTTCAAATTATTCAGGTTTTCAAGGCTTTGGTTTTGATTTTTTTTAAAAAAGCTCACTTTTTAATTAAATGCCTATGACACCATTTTCAAGTGGCACCTTTATTTTATCTGCAACTTACCTTAGAGTTGTTGCAAGGATAAAATGGAGAAAGGAAAAAAACCCACCGTGTATGCCACCTCGAGCTCATTGGAATTAGTGTGGGATAAAAATGTACTAGATGGATCCTCCTGTAGCTACAACTGCACGTCCTTTTTAAAAAATGTGTTTTTTTTGCTACATTAAGCATAGGTGTTCTTGATTAACATTTGGCATTCAAGGCAAACATCTTCAGTGGGGGGATTCTAATTTAAACATCAAAGATCTGTCAGTGTATTACAGGTGTGCCACTCGCTCGCCGCTTCCTTGGCAAGACCTTTTGAATGTGTGTGTGCGGCGACAGTCTTAAGGGTCTCCAGACAAAGAAGCGGTGAGCTTTTGTTTCCCTCATCTTCCTCCAAAGCGAAGCTTCTGAAATTCAGGATCAATGGCTCCCTTGCAAAAGGGTTTCAAAGACTCCGTTTCGTGCTTTAACCCTATCCTGATTTCGTGCAAAGAGGATCCTTTCCGAGTCTGGCGTAATTTTGAGCTCTATCAAAGCGACTGCATTAGCCAAAGTGTTTTTCACTTTCCTTTTTTGTTTTTTGTTTGTTATTTTGCAGCGACTGAAGGAGAGGAGGAGGAGGAGATTGGATTTATACCCTGCCCTTCACTACCCAAAGGTGTCTCAGAGCGGCTTACAAACTCCTCTCCCTTCCCCTCCCCACAACAGACACCCTGTGAGGTGGGTGGGGCTGAGAGAGCTCTGACACAAACTGCTCTTTTTCAAGAACAGCTCTTATCAGAGTTATGGCTTGCCCAAGATCATCCAGCCAGGTGCAAGTGGAGGAGTGGGGAATCAAACCCGGTTCTCCTAGATTAGAGTTGGCGCACTTAACCACTACACCAAACTGACTGCTGAATCATTGCAACCAGAACTGATCTACGTGTTCGGCTTTCCTGGGAATACTTTGGCACACAGTTTCTGTCCTTGCAGAAAGATGGCATATGAGGACTAGGCTTCTTCTTGAGAGGCTAGATTTCCACAGGCAGGTCTTTTTATTAAAAAAACCTCCTTTTTATTTATTGGAGTTTTATGAAATAATAAAATGAAAATAACATGGCAGTAAATAACACATTTCCTGACCTGGATAGGCTAGCTCGATCTCGTCAGATCTCAGAGCTGAGTAGGGTGGGCCCTGGTCAGTATTTGGACGGGAGACCTCCAAGGAAGTCCAGGGTTGCTACGCAGGGGCAGGAAATGGAAACCACCTCTGTTCGATCCTTGCATTGAAAATTCAGTAGATTTAGGATGGGTGAGAGGAAATGCTTTTTCACACACTACCTAATCAACTCGGGCAATTCCGCCACAGTTCCCCATACCAGAATTCTTCCGGGCCCACCGTCATCCCACTTTGACTCAACCAGAGTCAGCTTGGTGTAATGGTGAAGAGCCGCGGACTCTAGTGTGGAGAACCAGATTCCGCCACAGTTCCCCATACCAGAATTCTTCCGGGCCCACCGTCATCCCACTTTGACTCAACCAGAGTCAGCTTGGTGTAATGGTGAAGAGCCGCGGACTCTAATCGGGAGAACCAGGTTTGATCCCCCACTCCTCCACATGCAGCCAGCTGGGTGACCTTGGATCAGTCACAGTTCTCTCCCACCTACCTCACAGGGTGTCTGTTGTGGGGAGAGGAAGGGAAGGCGATTGGAAGCCTCTCTGAGCAGGTAGTGAAGAGTAGGGTATAAATCCAACTCTTCTTCTTCTTCTTTTCCTCATAAGGACATATGAGAAGCCAATGTTGGACCAGGCCAATGGCCCATCCAGTCCAACACTCTGTCACACAGTGGCCCAAAATGCCAGGTGCCATCAGGAGGTCCAGCAGTGGGGCCAGGACACCAGAAGCCCTCCCACTGTTGCCCCCCTCAGACCAAGAATACAGAACATCCCTTGCATCTTCTTCAACACATGACTTGCTCAGCTCTGAGGCCCCAGTGATGGCCAAGGTCTTTAAGATCCACCTCTCCCCCAATCCTCCTGGCAGCCAAATATCCAACAGATGCATAGTTATTTGTTTGCTCATTGATACCCTGCCTTTCTCCCCAAAGGGAACCCAACGTGGCTTGCTTTGTTCTCCTCTATTTTATTCTCACACCAACCCTGTGAGGTTGGTTAGGCTGAGGGGAAGAGAGTGACTGGCTCAAGACTGGGGTTCCCGGATCCTAGTCTGGCACATAACCACTACCAGAGGTCATTTCGGGGGGGATCGCAGGGGATTGCAGTTCCCCCAGGTGAGGTACAGGGGGCGGGGCACATGACGAAGCCCCGCCCCCTGCTTCCAGCCACCCCGCTTCCGGCCCTCATTCAGCCAGGAGGAGGCAGGAGAAGAGGGAGGGTAAGTTGCTTCCTCCC
>NW_015169823.1:195390-203121 GCF_001447785.1 Gekko japonicus | reverse complement strand
CATTTCTTAATGGGCTGGAATTGGTTAAGATGGGCTTTTGAGACCTGCTGTTTTTAACCTGGGGCAGATTGGCCATTAAGGCCAGTGGGGAAACTCCCCCCTGCTGGGGCCACCCGGCGTTGCAACAGCCGCTCTCTTTTTGCATGAGGTGGGCTGGCAGGAACTGTTGCTGCAAGTCAGTCACCTCTGCAAGTTGGTGACTTCTGCCCTGCGTGAAATGGCCAGGAGCTACTGCCAACTAATGTCCCTTACCTTGCTTGACAACTGGCAGGAGGGTTTTGGGGGACCAGAGCATCGTGGGAGATTTTTTTTAAAAAAATACAGCCTCCTGGACTTACTGGAAGTTCATACAGGAAGTAACAAATGATAGCTCTAGGAATCTCCAGAAACTCTATGTGATTCCTTGGTCACTTCCTGTATAAACTTCCAGTAAGCACACAAGGTTGCTTCCCCCCCTTTACTTTGTCACCTGTGGCTGCTCTGATCAATGGGACCTGGGGTCAGGGATTCCCCACCCCAGCTGGAGTTTGGCAGCCGTATGCCAGCAAAATGGGCCAGTTTCGTAGGCTGTTTTGGCCTCCAAGCCCACCACAGTTTTTAATACCCCCAAACGGAACATTTTGGTCTTCCTTCGTCCACAACCCTTTTGTTACAGTGGACTACGAAACTAGTTATTGAACTCTTGTGCTATTGGAATTATTTTGTAAGGAAGTTGTCCCCCCTGCTCTTAATAGAGTAAGAACATCAGAAGAGCTCTGATGGATCAGACCAAAGCTCCACCTGCAGTGGCTAGAAGGTTGTTTCTGGACAACCAGCAGTAAGGAGCTGAATGCAACAGTCTTCCCCTGGTATTACCCTGTATCCTCTAATACCTAGAACTGACAGGAGGGTTGCGGGTGAGAAAATGGGGGGGGGACGACACCACCTGTGGCTTTACATCACTTTTGGTAAAAGCCCAGATGTGACAGATGGTAACTCTAGGAATTGCCAGAAACTCTGTGGTAAAACCATAGGGTTTCTGAGGATTCCTAGAATCCACCCAATGTAACTTCCTGTCTTTTACCAGAAGTGATACAGCACTGCGTGTGACACTGCCTTTTAATTTTTCCCCTTCTGGCTGCTACTCAAAGCAGCAGTGGACAGTGTGAGCTGTGGGTGGGGGATCTTTTGTCTTACTCAGGGGCTTTCCAGCCCCAGGCGTATTACCATTTTTGACCCTTGATTAAGGGTTCATTTACAGTGTAGCTCCCAGTAGCTCCTGTATGGTCTTGGTCAGAGAGATGAGGTGAAAGCATTTTGGCTGTGGGAGAGCAGACTGGCAGTAGAGGGAAAAGGAACTTTGAAGAAGAGTTGCTTCTCTGCCTCTGACCGACTTGATGCAATGGGGTTGACACATTGAGGCCGCCCTTGCCAGTGTGTATCTTCTCTTATGCAGTGTAATGCACTCTCCAGAGAGGCTGTAGGCTGAGAAGTAGCATCTTAACACCCCTGTTCCAGAGTTTTAGGGAACGTGCTCAGTATAGTGGGTGCGTATGATTCCTCCCTCCATGTTTGCTTTTAATTTGTTTCCATTTCTTTAAAAAAACCCACACATGTCATTTTCTTCTCTTTTTTCTTTTTGAGTTCGTGTCTTTACCAAAAGAGCCACTGCCCTTCTGGTGTTTACACAGGTGGATGCTTTAAGAATACATGAATGCCGTTTGTAGTGAAGAGCCTTCAACCATGTTACCTTTTTAATCATTCTTTTTGCTAAAGGAGCTCAGGGCAAGTGTAGTTGATTCTCCTCTCCTTCCGTTAATTAATTTATTTAGGAGATGCGGCCTCTCCAGAATTCTGCTCAAGGTGGCTTACTATTAAAATAATAAATTATCAATATGAGATCAGCAAGCCGTTAAAATGAGCCCAGGGACATGAACACAGAATAAAACTATCTATAAACAGACCAGAAGACAGCTGGAAAGATAAAGTCCTTAATAAAAAGCCTGGGTTTTTGGCCTGGCACCTGAAAGACAGTGAAGTAAGCACCAGGTGAATATCAAGGGGAAGGGCATTCAAAGGTGAGGTGCCATCACCAAAAATGCCCTGTCTTTAGTTGCCACCTGTGTCACCTCTGCAAGCAGAGGCAGATAACACAGCTTGAGAGGCAGGTCCTAACTGGTGGCCTGGGCAATAAAGGAAGAGGCACATCCTCACAACAATCATGTAAGGTAGCTTAGGCTGTAGGGATGGGCATGAACCTGCTCACAAACCAAAGTTCATCATGAATTGTGGCTGGTTTGTCATTCGTGAAGCATTATTTGCAAACTGAAGAGCCACCACAAACTTCTATCAATTATAAGGCAGTTTGTGGTGGTTCATGGAGGTTTGTGAAGAGCAGAAAGCAAGATTTAAATGGCTCTAAGCCATCTAAGCCTCTGCTTTCTGCTCCTCGCTGCTCAGCCGTTCGGTTTAAATGGCTCCAAGCACTTTAAACCCTTGCTTTCTGCTCATCACTGCTTTTTGCGGGGAGCAGAAAGGGGTCACAAACCAATACGAATTGGTTCAGTTTGGAAACTAAGGTACTGGTTCATGGTTCAGTTTGTGGTCCAGCCACGAACAGAACAGAACTACAAAAGTGCGGGTTATGCCCATCCCTATTAGGCTGTTCATATGTTTTTCTACTGAAGAATGCAGATTCAATGTGCAGGCACACTTGGATCGATTGGAACCTGTGTTGGCTGGTAAAAACTGTTCTCTCAGCAGAAGATTCATATTGGCAGAGGTTGAACCAAAGAGCTACGGCATCTGTGCCAAAGTTTGTGTGCTCTGAAATGAAAGTGCAGACCAAATTAATGTCCAGTGTATAATTTACTCAGATTTTAATCTTTAAGCTGTTAATATGTTAGGATGAATGATGTATGGTGAGAGTCTATCTAGATAATTTAAATTAATGTCTTAATCAGTTTTACGCTGCTTCCTTGGGCTGTAGTTGGAATGCCAGCTCATGATTTGGAAATACCTGGAGCTTTTGAGGGTGGAGCCGGGAGAGGGTGGGGTTTGGAGAGGGACCTCAGCAGGGTACAATGCCATAGACTCCACCCTCCAAAGCAGCCATATTCTCCAGATCTTGGCGGTCTGGAGATCAGTTGAAATGAAGGTTTGCCACCCTACACTCTCCCTTCCCTAAAATGTCTCCCTGAGGCCTGAGAACTGCAGGAACAGCACTGGGTCTCATGTGGGCTGGAGTTGGGGGAGCAGAAATCCAGGAAAAAACTGAACAAGCTGGGACTAATCCCATGTTTTCCTATGGCACGACTTTTCATAGAATAATGGCTACTTGTCTGACTGACTGACTGAGAGAGTAACTCACTTCAGCCAGAGATTATGGTGGTTTGGGGATCTGAACCTGGGTGTTCCTAACCTGTTAAGCCATGTCGACTCTCCATCTACTTCTTTATTTAGTGGAGGGGAGATGGCATTTGGCGATGAGACGTGGGTGATTTATTTATTTATTTAAATTTATAACCTGCCCTCCCCGCGAACGGGCTCAGGGCGGCATACAGATGGGGCCGATGCCCAATACATAAAACATTAAAACTGCATTTTAAAAACATTCAGTACAACATAAGTGCTCTCCACAACAACTAACAAGGGAACAGATGACGTCATCAGGATGGTATCCTTAGTGGCCACAGCTCCACGCAGGACCACCATTTTAGCACTCACGGTGAGTTGCTAATAAGGGCTAGGACAGATAGTAATAGTCGTAGACAGATGGTAACGGTCGTGGCAGCTCCTACTGAAACGCCTGGCGGAAGAGCTCCATCTTGCAGGCCCTGTGGCACTGTGCAAGGTCCCACAGGGCCCGGATCTCCTCTGGGAGCTCATTCCACCAGGTAGGAGCCGCCACCGAAAAAGCCCTAGCTCTAGTCGCCGCTAGTCTGGCCTCTTTGGGACCTGGAACCACCAGGAGATGTTTAGTCCCGGACCGTAGTGCTCGTTGGGGAACATATGGGGAGAGGCGGCCCTGTAGGTATGTCGGACCCTGGCCATCTAGGGCTTTAAAGGTAAGAACCAGCACTTTGAAGCGAATCTGGTATGCTATCAGCAGCCAGTGCAGCGCTTTCAGCACAGGCTGGATGTGTGCCCCCCTAGGAAGGCCCATCAACAGCCTGGCTGCAGCATTCGGCACCAGCTGCAGCTTCGGGATTTGCAACAAAGGCAGCCCCATGTAGAGAGCGTTACAGTGGTCTAGCCTCGAGGTGACCGTCGCATGGGTCACTGTGGCTCGGTCATCGCGGTCGGGAAAGGGAACCAACTGCCGAGCCAGCCGAAGATGGTAGAAGGTATCTCTGTTTTCATGAATTCGGTGAAGAGCGGGTGAGAAACATCAGGGCCTCAGGACAAAGAGGAGCTCTGGAGAGCCCATAAGGTTGTCAACCTCTGGGTGGTTCCTGGCGATCACCTGCTATTGCAATTGAGCTCCAGATGACCAAGATCAGTCCCTCTGGGGAAAATGGCTGCTTTGGAGGGTGGACTCCGTGGCATTATGCCCTGCTGAGGTCCCCCCTCCCCAAACCCCATCATCCCCAGGCTCGACCCCCACCCCAGATCTCCAGGAATTTCCCAACCTAGAGCTGGCAACCCTACAATACCACCCATTACATGAAAACAAATCACATGTCTCATGTTCCTCTGTGCTTCTCCTCAGTGGCCCAGGCCTCTGGAATATCGCTTCCTTTCTCTTGGAAGGAGAGCCAGTTTGGTGTAGTGGTTAGGAGCGCGGACTCTAATCAGGGAGAACTGGGTTTGATTCCCCACTCCTCCACACGCAGCTGCTGGTGTGGCCTTGGGTCAGTCACAAGTTCTCTCAGAGCTGTTCTCTCAGGAGCAGTCCTCGAAAGAGCTCTCTCAGCCCCACCGACCTCGCAGGGTGTCTGTTGTGAGGAGGGGAAGGGAAAGGAGATTGCAAACCGCTCTGAGACTCCGAGTGAAGGGAAGGGTATAAATCCAATCTCGTCTCTCTCTTCTTCTTCTCTTAGCAACTCTGATTAAATGTAGGAGACTGTCAGATGGATCAAGGCAATTTCCACCAATTTCCCTTTCCGTCTGCTGTCCCCACCAATGTCACTCCTCAGGACTTCCCCAGAAGCAGCATTTTATACAGATTAGAGGGTTGCAGCAGGAGGGCAAAGGCAGAAAAGCTCCATTTAATCTGGATCTAACCCCCTGTAACTCCGCCTGAGCAATACATGGCCCCCCGGTCTCCCCTGTGTGTTAAGGTTAAGCGCAAATGTAGGAAATGCAATCAAAACGGTGAAGAAGCAGAGAAATTTTTATCTTCCCTAAACACCCAAGGTGCTCTTAGACTGCCGTTAAATATTCATAAGCCAAAATTAATAAGCAGCAATGCATGAAATGATGTTTATTTACGGGCACACGATATGCAAATTACAACACCGTCCTTTTGTTTGTTGCATCCAAAGGAACCCATGGCTGACATTTTCACAGGAGTGCAGGGAGAATGTCTGTTTCCAGCCCTTCCCAATCTGTTGCTGCTCCAGTCAGTCGTGAGATGTGGACTGCTGGGCTATAAGCAATCAACCAAAGGCCTCAGCTGCACAGGTGCTTAGCACAATCTGTCAGTGCTAGCTAAGGAATGAATGGCATTTCCCCTCCCCCCCCCCCAACGGAGAAAATATAGCATGCTCATGTTTGGGGAAAAACGTGATATTCCTGCAAAAGGATTGCCGCCTGGAGGGAACATAAGAACATAAGAAGAGCCCTGCTGGATCAGAACAGTGGTCCATCTAGTCCAATATCCTGTCTCATACACAGTGGCCAACCAGTTCCTTTGGATGGCCAACAACAGAGCATAGAGGCCGAGGCCTTCAGAAGAACATAAGAAGAGCCCTGCTGGATCTCACCAATAGTCCATCTAGTCCTGCATCCTGTCTCACACAGTGGCCAACCAGTTCCTCTGGAGGGTCAACAACAGGGCATAGAGGCCTTCAGAAGAACATAAGAAGAGCCCTGCTGGATCACACCAATGGTCCATTTAGTCTAGCATCCTGTTTCACACAGTGGCCATCCAGTTTCTTTGGATGGCCAACAACACAGAATAGAGGCTGAGGCCTTCAGAAGAACATAAGAAGAGCCCTGCTGGATCAGACCAGTGGTCCATCCTGTCTCACACAGTGGCCAACCAGTTCCTCTGGAGGGCCAACAACAGGACATAGGGGCTGAAGCCTTCCCCTCATAAGAACACCTGAAGGGCTCTGCTGGATCACACCAGTGGTCCATCTAGTCCCACATCCTGTCTCACACAGTGGCCAACCAGTTCCTCTGGAGGGCCAACAACAGGGCATGGAGGCCGAGGCCTTCCCCTGATGTTGCCCCCTGGCTAGGAGCCATTGAAAGAGTTCTCCTCCTTAGATGTGTCATCACTGTGTGTGGCATCACTGTGCATTTATTGTGCTGAGATTAAACCATAGGGCCACAGTACTCCATGGAGCAAGGATAAGAGATCCACTGCTGCTTTACTCTAGAATTTAGGAACTTTTGTGTGGAAATGAGTTGGGGGAGAACTCTTTTGCTTGCATAGAGTTACAGCCCTAGATCTGAGGACCAAACTCGGTGAGATGCTGGATTGGATTAGGGTTGCCAGTTCCGGGTTGGAAAATACCTGGAGATTTTGGGGGTGAAGCCTGAGGAGGGCAGGATTTTGTGAGGGGAGGGACTTCAATGGGCTGTAATGCCCTACAGTCCACCTTCCAAACTGGCCATTTTCTCCAGGTGAACTGATCTCTGTTGCCTGAAAAGCAGTTGTCATAGTGAGAGGTATCCAGCCATCACCTGTAGGTTGGCAACCCTAGGCTGGACCTAGAGTTGGAGCTGGGGATGGTGGGGTTTGAGGAGGGGAGGGACCTCAGCAAGGTATAATGCCACAGAGCCCACCTTCTTAAGCTGCCATTCTCTTCAGGGAAACGAATCTCTAGTTTAACAAACTTTGAGTCCAGTGGCACCTATAAGACCAACAGAGTTTTATTAACGGTATAAGCTTTTGTGTGCATGCACACTTCATCAGATACCTGATACATTACATTACACATTACATTACACATTTGACTTATATACCGCTTCTTCCCGAAGGCTCAGAGCGGTTTACATAGACATTTAATTCACCTAACTAGGGCCACAGTGCAAGGGGAGGGGTGAGTGCCTACCAGGCACCTAAGCAGCCGCGATCTTCTTACGCTGTTCTTTCCGTGGCAGATTCTTGCTGTTCCAGGCGACGGTGTCTCGGCGGAGGTCTCTCTCTCACATCGACTCCTTCTGGGTTGGTCCTCATGGTGCGCGGCCGCGCAATGGCTGCAACCGCTGGTCTCCATCCCGCAGGCTCCGACCGCGCCACGTCATCACACCACTATGTCGTCCGGACCAATCACCGCCCGGGTCGCTCGCTGCTTGCCACCGGCCCGCTGCCATATTTCTCTGCCGGATCACCGCTCGCTGTTCACTGCCTCCGTTCAGCTGCCCAGCCGCCGCTGCAGCACTCCAATTCATTGGAGGTAGGGTGCCCCCCACTCCTAGGAGTGGGTACCCATTTATCTACTTGCCTTAAGGGCTTTCGAACCGCTGGGTGGACGGGATACCTGGTATCTTAAGTAAGATAAGCTCTCAAAAGAGCTCTCTCAGCCCCACCTACCTCACAGGGTGTCTGTTGTCGGGAGGGAAAGGAGATTGCACGCC
>NW_015169823.1:182813-195327 GCF_001447785.1 Gekko japonicus | reverse complement strand
CTTCTTCTTCTTCTTCTTCTTCTTCTTCTTCTTCTTCTTCTTCTTCTTCTTCTTCTTCTTCTTCTTCTTCTTCTTCTTCTTCTTCTTCTTCTTCTTCATACCAGAACATTGTTCTGCTGCTTCAGACCAACACGGCTACCCCACCTGAACTGATCTCTTGTTTGGCGGTCAGTTGTAAATCTCTGAGATCTCCAGGCCCCACATGGAGGTTGGTAACCCTAGTTAGATCCTATGTATCCATTCTGTTAGTGGAGTCTGGGGGGGCAGGGACATGGGGGGGTACTGTCAACAATCACTAGAAACTCACAATGTCGCAACCAATTGCTGGACGCTATGGTGAACCCATAGTGTTTTTGGCAAATTCCTAGAGGTGTGATGTCACATCTGGCTCCCCCCCCCCCCAAGCAATGCCATACTGTTGGCCTGACAGTGATTTCTTTGTTTCTTTTTCTCCCACCACCACTCAGAGCAGTGGCAGGAACAGCTGGTTGCTGGCAGGAAGTCTCCTGCCATAGTGTCAGCAAGCAAGTGTTTTTCTGCTTTCACTTTCATGCACATTCCTTTCCTTGCGCTTAATTGCTTTGCCACAGCAACACGTATCTTTCAAGCGCAGGAGGTGAGCTGCTGTAGAGATTGCTTGGGTTATCCCTCGGATGAGTCGTGGGAAGTTTTACCTGTTATGCTTATTAGTACCGTTAGTTCTCAGGCCTGTTGGCGCGCGCGGGAACTCCCGCAATTGGGTCTTGCTGATTCGAATGTACTATATCCTGACATGCTCTTTGTCTCCAAGTTATTCCTAACAGTGTTCCTGTCAATGCACCTTTAGCTTCAATAAAAGTAAAACCTTTCTACAAGCGTGTACTTCGTTGTTGCTGAGGGGGACCTGACACATAGGTGGTCACCTGTTTCTCCATGACTGAAAATTGGTCCACAGTGGCAGGAAAAAAAAAATCCCTCCATGGAAGGAGGAAGAGGTATAGAGGGGGACTGAAAATTTGTCCACAGTGGCAGAAAAAAAGATATATCCCTCCATGGAAGGAGGAAGAGGTATAATTTAGTCTTTGACCTAGACTGTTAAGTTCCTATGCATGTCTATTGTTTAACTACAGAGAGATCTGTTTTCCCTATGGAAGAACATTTGGCCATGTGACTGGTCCACTCGCAATCTAAACCAGAAATGGGTTTACCCCCTGGTGAGAACTAGGCCATAGAGCAGGGGTGTCAAACGTGTGGCCCAGGGGCCGAATTAGGCCCCCGGAGGGCTTCTATTAGGCTCGCAGTGGCACTGGCTGTCTTCCGCTTCTTCTTCCAGTTCTGCTGCTGCTGTGTCATCATAGGTTTGCAGCTTACAGATACGCACCTGAACAGCATACTCAGGGTTGCAACAGCAGGCATTTTGATGCAATAATTCAGAGCAAGAGGTGTCAGCTATCAGACACTGTTAAATAAACAAAATATTGCAAGAGTGCTAATGTTTTAAGCATGTTTTTATTTTAAGTAAAACAAAAAAACTTTTGTGTTTGTGTCCTTTATAAAGTTTATATCTCCGCTCCCTGGCATTACATTTTATGACACACATGGCCCAGCTCAACAAGGTCTCATTTATGTCAGATCCGGCCCTCATAACAAATCAGTCCGACACCCCTGCAATAGATTGTGTGTTGGGTAGGAGCAAATGGGGGGGGGGTGACGTACAGCCGAAGAACCCTTTCTTTCCCAATGCTTAGAAGTTCTGGAAGGAGCTTAGAATTTTCCATGGAAGCCTGAGATGATATTAAGTCTGGACCTTGGTGTTGCTAACTTTGGGCTGGGAGATTCCTTGAGATTTGGGGGGGAGGTCTGGGGAAGGTGGGTCCTGAGCAATGATCCCTCTAAATTGTGAAGTCTTGTGAGCAAAAATTCTACTTTGTGAGTTATTGGCCTTAAAGTTGTGAGCGAGCGACTTGGCTACTGCATAAATCAGTTTGCTCTGGAGCCATCCCTTCCTGAGCTAAGACAAAAATGTGTGAGCTGTAGGCTAAAAAACTGTGAGCCAGCTCACACTAACTCAGCTTAGAGGGAACACTGGTCTTGAGAACCTCAGCAGGGTATGAAGCCATACAGCCCACCCCCTGAAGCAGCCGTTTCCTCTGGTCTCTCTAGTCGGGAGATCAGTTATAATTCCAGGAGATCTCCAGGCCCCGCCTGGAGGCTGGCAAGCCTACGGGACCCGTAGGCTGCTGTGCTCATGACACACACCTTCCCCTAAGCGACTGGCCTTCCTCCACAGGCATCTCCCCTTCTTCATACTGTTTCAAAGAGAATAGCCGAGCAGAGAAACCGAACAGCGATTGCTGCTGCTATCTGGTGAAATCAGACGGCTTTCGATGTTATGCCTGGGGTCAGATTAAAGGTATTAATAACAAACATTGCCTGATTGCTGAGGATTTGTAGCAAGCTGCTTTGAAATCCACTGGTATTGTGAGAACTATACTGGGATGTGCCGTGAATTCTAATGTACTGTTCAGAGGGGGGTGGGGAGTGTGTGTGTGTGTGAGTGGGGGTGGAGATTCCAGATCTGCTCGCTCACACACACACACACACACACACACAAACACACACAGTCTTGCTGAACTCGTAGGACCCAATCGGCTTGTTGAAGCAGTGCATAAATATGCTCCGCTAAGCTTGCAACGTCTGTTCTATTACAAACGGGATAGGCTGTCAGATTCCATAAGTTATGAGAGTTTTGCGCCGGGATGGTTTATTTAATCTTAATCGTAGGACTGTCAGGGTTTATGAGAGCACGGCACTAAAATCTTCTTTAGAAGGACTTGCTAATCTTGCTCTCGAAAGCTCCTGCTCCAGACAGCCCCTGACAGAAGCATTTTAAAAATTCCACCCGATAGCCCAAGTCGTCTTAGGTTTTTTTAACCCTCCCAACTGTAATTTGCTAAACCACGTGGCGACAAATATTTCACCATTAGGCTTCTGTTGCAAAAGGAGAGAGAGAAGAATTTATCTTGAATAACAACCACCGAACCAAGCGGAGCAGCTGTTTAAAGCAGATACTGTTGAAGATTTAACAGATTACCGGTAGCCACTGGTATAAAGTAAGCATTTTACAAAGCCATGCCAACGAGTGGTTTTAATGACGAGTGATGGAGAAAACAGGAACAAAAATAGACCATGTCTGAGCACAGAACTAAAGGCGGCATCCACAAACCAAGAAGTACTGACTGATGGTGTGAGTTCTTTGCAATTGGGTTATGTTTGTATGGAACGCTTGAAGGTGTTCTACATTTTTATTGCAATTGCAAATATTTAGCATGTCTACTTCTGGACTGCTTTTCCCGTGGCTGTTTCCCTCCCCCATCAGCACAACATCTCCCTAACAAGAAAAAACAACAACTATTAGGTTGTGATCACACACACTAAATAACACCGTAACATCCAGTTGGAAAGTGCACAGAATGTGGATTGAAAGTGGATTATTTAGAGTGTGTGACCGCAGCCTTACTTTATAAAAGAGCCATTTCCTTGGTCTGATCCTGCTTCTTTTGGGAGGAGTGGGGAGAAGGGCCATAGTTTGTCTCACTAGCCTTCTAGATTTTCCAGTTTTACTCACTTGACCTTCAATGTGTTCATGTTCATGGAGGTGGTCGTGGAAAATGCCATCAAGCCGCAGCCGACTTATTGCAACACCATGGGGTTTTCCAGGCGAGAGACCAACAGAGGTGGTTTGCCATTGCCTTCCTCTGCAGAGCAACCCTGGACTTCCTTTGTGGTCTCCCACCCAAGTACTAACCAGGGCTGACCCTGCTTAGCTTCTGAGATCCGATGAGATCAGATTAGCTTGGGCTGCCCACGTCAGGGTCCTAATGGGTTCCAAATTGGCTTGCAAATACCTTATGCATCCTTGCAAGGCTGCCTGGGAACTGTAGTTTGATTCAGTGAGTTCTGAGCATGAGGCAGAAGGATGAATGCTGCGGACCAGTGAATGTCACCAACTTGAGAAGTAGAGGATTTGCTGTTACATCAAATGCTTTGGGAGTAACAATGCATAGTTAAATGTATGAAGTCAAAAAAAGATGCATAACCTGCCTGTGATGACTCTGGCCCATCCACAAGCCCAGAAGTGCTGTAAACTATGTGTATGCACCAAGAGCAGCCAGGTGGCGTGCCAATTGCTGCTAAGTGTGCAGATGCTAGCCCGTTTGCAAGATGAAAAGCAGAATTCTGAAAAACAAATCATGCTATCTTCGAAGCTGCATGCATTTGCTTCAGTTTGTTTCCTTAAAACCAGATGCCACTGGGGGAAAATGTTTGTCACAAGTATATATAAAACCTTTTTATGTGCATGGTTGTGCACACACATGCACACATTTCTTGGAATTGGCCAATTGCAAACAGAGTGGAATAAATGCAGTCCTGCCTAGCAGGAGACAGATCCTGGCACAGTTATGTAGATTGTTCAGTGCCACCTATCCAAGTAAGACTTTTAAATAATAGTAATAGTAGTAGTAATAATAATAATAATTAAAAAACCCACTGGACTCTTTCAAACATGTCACCTGTCTTCCAAGTACATCTGATGCAGAGACATATCAAGCAGACTTAAAATGCAATCTGTGGCAAAATTTAAAGAAGACTAGGCCATTTTTGTAATTCAATTGGAATTGGCTTAAGGTGCTATAGGCTGCGGTCACACATACTACTTTCAGTGCACTTTCCAACTGGATTTTTACTGTGTGAACTGACAAAATCCAGTTGGAAAGTGCACTGAAAGTGGAATGAAGGTGGATTATTTCATGTGTGTGATGGCAGCCATAGTTTGGTTCTTATTTGGTTCTGTCTCCCATAGAGCTCTGCAGCTTCCCTGCTCCTATAGTCTCAAGTAAGCATGCTGTCCTGTTAATGCACTCTGTCCTAGTACATAGCGACGTAGTTTACATTCCCAGGGTCCATGGTAACAGCTTCAGGTCACACATGCTGAGATGGACATGAAGTGGAGATTCCCAGCTGCTCTGTCCATGGAGGCCTTCCACCCCTCACCCCCATGGGCTGCCTCCTGCCAGGAAAGGGGGCTGGCCCCTAATTTCAGCCTATTTTTCTCAGCTCCACCATCTGAGAAGTGGTGAATTGGGTCCTCCAGCTCTGACGTGGTTTGGCACAAGAGAAACAGCAGGTCGGGACCCCGCGAGTCCCCCAGTGAAGAAGGGCAGGCTACGGCGAGGTACACATTTGGGAGAGAGGGGGGGTTAGCCAGCTTGAAAGGGAAGGTTCGCCAGACTCTCTCAATCGCTCAGCCATTTCATGTTTTAACCTGGGTCCTAGACTCAGAACTCTGAGCATGAGATTTCTGTGGTGAATGTCAATAAATCAAAAGTAGGTTTGCAGCTTACAGAGTTAATGTTTTAAGCATGTTTTTATTTTAAGTATAAGAAACTCTTTGTGTTTGTGTCCTTTATAAAGTTTATATCTCCACTCCCTAGCATTACATTTTATGACCACATGGCCCGGCCCAACATGGTCTCATTTTAGGTCAGATGTGGCCTTCATAACAAATGAGTTCGACACCCCTGCTTTAGGTATTGAATTTTCATTGTATTGCCTGCAGTAAGATTTTTCTCTGCATGTTTCTGAAGTTTGGGTGACGTTCAGTGAACAGCCCAGCTGCCTCCTCTCTCTCTCCCTTGGAAAGGCTTCAGTCCCTAGCCAGCGTCCTCCCAGCCCAGTCGTGCCTTGGTGTGGTTCAGAGTCCCAGGAAAAACTCCTGGGCTCTGGAATTCCCCTTCACAATCCTATCCAGAGTTGCTCCAGTCTAAGCTTAAACATAAGAACATAAGAACATAAGAGATGCCAATGTTGGATCAGGCCAAAGGCCCATCCAGTCCAACCCTCTGTATCACACAGTGGCCAGAAAGACCAGGTGCCATCAGGAGGTCCACCAGTGGGGCCAGGACATTAGAACCCCTCCCACTGTTGACCCCCCCAAGCACCAAGATGACAGAGCATCACTTGCCCCAGAGTCCCTATCTATCCCTTGTGGCTAATAGCCACTGATGGACCTCTGCTCCATATGCTTATCCAATTCCCTCTTGAAGCCGTCCATGCTTGTAGCCGCCACCACTTCCTGTGGCAGTGAATTCCATGTGTTAATCACTCTTTGGGTGAAGAAGGACTTCCTTTTATCCGTTCTAACCCGACCGCTCAGCAATTTCATGGAGGGCCCACGAGTTCTTGTATTGTGAGAAAGGGAGAAAAGTAGCTTCCGGTCTAAGCCCAAGAAAATCTAAGTCATACAAACTGCAGTGGATTTTTCCCCCTTCTTGTTATCTCTAAGGTCATAATGAGAACATTAATTAGAAGGTTGCTTAAGAGTCAGGAGGAGCATTCCCAAGAGTTGTCCCCCCGCCCCGGATCGTTCAGGAGAATAATTTATCTGAGCAAAAGGCAATTATGACTGTCTTAGTTCAAAATACCCTGTTTGTTTTAAACATGAGGCTGATGGGGGATATATAGAGGCACTTCAGATACTTTTGGCGGTCTCCAAAGGGATGTCGCGTTAATGCGGCCAAAACTCTGAAGAAATGGGCACTGAATGTTAACCGTGACAGTTATTAAAATGATCATAAAATGTTGCGATTAACCCAGAACTTTCTCTCCATATATTCTGAAGCGCTTTATGAAAGCCGTTCTGCCAGATTCTCTATTTACTGCCTGATGCTGTGGCAAACTTCACTACAAAGGAGGGAAGGGAAGCAACAGTGTCCAAGACGTGACTCTTAGAAAAGAAGACAATGTGCTCTTTGGAGGAGTATTAATTGGAGGAAATATAAAGCAAGCCCCCTCCCCCACCAGTCCAGGTGTAGTGGTAAAACTTTGTTGATTCCGTTCTGCAGCTCAGCGTTTTAACCTCTGAGCCACTGCAGCACTAGTTAAACAACCCCTAAAAACTAGCTGGTTCAGCACTCTGGACAGCTCCCTGCAGAGAAGGTTTCCCTTGCAGCCTCTTGTGGATTGGCCTGATCTCTGGCTTCTGAATTGATGGACAGTTCCACCTTGACTTGATCTTGCATACCTTCTGCCCTGGATGGCCCAGGCTCGCCAGATCTCCTCAAGCTTGACTTGATCTTGCATACCTCCTGCCCTGGATGGCCCAGGCTAGCCAGATCTCCTCAGATCTCGGAAGCTAAGCAGGGTCAACCCTGGCTAGTATTTGGATGGGAGACGACCAAAGAAGTTCAGGGTCATGAGGCAGAGGCAAGCAATGGCAAACCACCTCTGTTCATCTCTTGCCTTGAAAACCCCATGAGGTCGCCATACGTCAGCTGTGACTTGACAGCAAAACAAACAAACAAACACACAAACAACAAAAACCTTTGAACTCATCTGGCCTCATGTAGAAGGGAAAGATCTCCCTATTACAGATGAAGGGGAGAGGGTTGTGGCAGTGTGTGAGAGAAAGTCCCTTTTCACACATTACAGAAGACACGGTTGGGTCTGAGGTCATCACCCTGTGCCAGATGTAGCAGCTCCACCCATGAAGTGTGGACTCTCCTCAGTTCCTGAGCATGTGATAGCTGCTTCAGATCAGGACCGTGGCACACATTACATTATATTACACATTTGACTTATATACCGCTCCTTCCCGGAGACTCGGAGCGGTTTACATAGACATTTTAAATCACCTAACTAGGGCCACAGTGCAAGGGGAGGAGTGAGTGCCTACCAGGCACCTAAGCAGCCATGATCTTCTTCTTATGTTGTTCTTTCCATGGCAGGTTCTTGTTGCTCAGAGATCCTTCGGGGTTAGGGCGGTATATAAATTGAAATATAAATAAATCATGTCCCCCCTCAGCCTCCTCTTCTCCAGACTGAACATTCCCAAGTCCCTCAGCCTTTCCTCACTGAGCTTGGTCTCCAGGCCCCCAATCATCCTCGTCGCTCTCCTCTGCACCTGCTCTTTTCTCTCCACATCCTTTTTGAAGTGAGGCCTCCAGATCCATCCCGTCTTCCATCTTGTGATCCAGGGGTCATTTAATAGAAAACGAGGTGCAGGAGCACTGGACTCTTTTGGATTGCTAGCTACTGGGGGGGGGGAACGTGCAGATCTGTCCTCGCAGAGGAGGGAGAGCTTGTACCTGAATAAAACTTGGTCTTAAAGGTGCCACTGGACTGTTTTGGACCGGGGGGCTGGGGGGAGCTCTGCAACTTACCTGGCTGCTTCTTGCTCTGACTGAGGGCTGCTGGGAGCAGGGGGTGGGGCTTGTTGCATGTGCCCGCCCCCTGGGCTCTTTACTGCCTGAGCTCCGCTCCTGTGCGCCCCTGCAGGAAATGACCCCTGCTGTGATCCATCCTGTGTACTTCATAATGTCTGAGGCTAAGATGAGATCCAAACTGAGAACTTCCAGTTTCACTATTTAGGCACCATACTCTGTGAGTCCCAGCAGTTCGTTGCTCTCTGCCGAGTCAGTGCCTTTATTCTGCTGCCTGGTTACTTTTTTCAGTGCCTATGGCTATAAAGAAGGCCTCTACAAGACCTCCATCTCGTACATAAAAACGCTCTCAATTGTCTGAGTAGTTACAGACTAAATCTTCCGAAGCAGGAGCAAGCAAAGTAACAGGAGCGTAACTGTGTGAAAGGCTTGGACCGTCCAGTTCTTCTCTGTGCTTGACTTTAATTTCCCATAGTCCTCTGCACTTTGGCACTGAGGTAGTGCCTGAAATCTGATGCAGTGTTTTTGCACGGAGCCATAAAGCAAGCGCAGCGTAGAAGTCAGCAATGGAATGTTCACAGCCGTGAATCTTCTTTATGATTACTGAAAGCCGTTGAGCGGCCCAAGAATGATATTTGTGGCGTTGAACCATTTGCCAGAGAACATTCGCCATGAACACAGGGCTGGCTATGAGTAAACTACAATGAAAAATGGAAGACATTCTCTCTTTAAACAATATCATTCTAAAGGAATGCTTTCCCTCCCAGGTTGGAAAGCTCAGGGAGAAGCAAGTTAGCTTTTTTTTTTTTTTTTTTTTGCTAAAGAAGGGATGTCAAATGCTCTCCTCCCTGGCTCTTTACCAGCTCTTCCTTGAAGAAGAAGAGTTGGATTTATACCCCACCCTTCACTCAGAGTGGCTTACAATCTCCTTTCCCTTCCCCTCCCCACAACAGACACCCTGTGAGGTAGGCGGGGCTGAGAGAGCTCTTTCGAGGACTGCTCCTGAGAGAACAGCTCCGAGAGAACTGTGGTTTGCCCAAGGTCACGCCAGCAACTGCGTGTGGAGGAGTGGGGAATCAAATCGGGTTCTCCCAGATTAGAGTCTGCACTTTTAGTTACACACCAAACTGGCTTGGAAGAAATAGAAAAGAATTTTACGTGCGATTTGATCTGCCATGTTGCTAAATGCTTCACTTTTACATGCCGTGTTTATCTCAAATGGGGGTATCGAGAAGGAGCTTTGATGGACATGTCTTCCATGAATTTAAAGCCTGCCAAGCTAGACAAAGGCTGTCGTCACATCCCACTGCAGCGAATTATGCAAGCAAGCCATCCTTTGAGTGAAGTAGTACAAAGTGATGTGCTGTCCGGCTTAACGTGAGCTGATGGAAACCACAGGAGGTGGTGGCAGCTACAAGCATGGACAACTTCAAGAGGGAACTGGATAAACATATGGAGCAGAGATCATCAGTGGCTATTAGCCACAAGGTATAGATAGGAACTCACAGGTTGGGGCAGGTGATGCACTGTATTCTTGGTGTTTTGGGGGGGCGCAATAGTGGGAAGGCTTCGAGTGTCCTGGCCCCACTGATGGACCTCCTGATGGCACCTGGTATTTTTGGCCACTGTGTGACAGAGTGTTGGACTAGATGGGCCATTGGTCTGATCCAACATTGGCTTCTCTTATATTCTTATTCCATTCCAACAAGTCTTTCTCAGTTTGTGTCTGGCCTTTTCCAGTTTTTCAGTTGTGCTCTACTGGCAAATTGGTTGCTATCTCTGTAACAGGGCAGCTCACAGCCCTGACTTGGATGTCTCACCCTGGACCACGAGTTATCCAGCTAGAGTGTGATACTTCCATCTCAGAGACCTCGGCCATTGTGTCCTTCATCTTCTCAAGTGCCTTCTGATGACTTTCTAGTGACCATTGCTACTTTGCTTCCTCGAGCATCAGGTGACTGCCTTTCTGGAACCAGTGAGCCTTTTGAAAAATGGTAACTTCTGTAGTAATTTTAGTCTCTCCTTCGGGGGGGGGGCAGGGTGAGGGTTTGCTGTTTATGACTCTGGTTGTGAAGACGGTAATTAAGAAGTAAGTAAGAAAAATGGTACCAAGTTGTTTGCTGTTCCCAGATATCTTTACAGTTATATCCATCGGACTTCCAATGTCTTCCAATGACTTCAAACTGTCCCAAGTCAATTCCTAGACCCATCACATTCAGTAAGCAGCCAATGCGAGATCCTTTTTGTTCTTAGCTAAATGTTCACTGGATTTGGTCTTCGACTTTTTCCTCTGATCCACTCTACAAAGGAGATACAAAGGAGATGCAAGCCTGTTGCTGTGGTCTCAGGTTGATCAATTGTAGCATCCCCCTAATGATTTGGATGCCAACAAATTTGATTTCTGTGTATGGAATGTTCTCTAGCTTATGCTGAGACACTTCTGGGGCAGGACAGAGGCCTGTTAACATGCACAGCCAACGGTTCCTTCCAAAGTTGCTCGAACAGCTATCCAGTTTGGTGTGCCAGAATCCATTCTTTACGCTGAATGCTGAAAAGGCTTGGCTCGATACAGGTCACATGCAATGCTCCCTCTAAGCTGTGGAGTCTTGTGAGCAAAACGTCTACTTCGTGAGCTACTGCCATTAAAGTTGTGAGCGAGTGATTTGGAGACTGCATAAATTAATTTGCTCTGGAGCCCCATCCTTCCTGAGCCAAGACAAAAATGTGTCAGCCAGAGGCTAAAAAATTGTGAGCTGGCTCACACTAACTCAGCTTAGAGGGGACACTGGTCACATGCCACATCATCAGGGGCTATTAGTAGGGGATGTGGCTGCATTTTGTTGTTCAGGCTCAAAGATGCAGGGTCTCCAAAGGTGAAACATTTCCGAAGGCCTTTACAGGATGACTGGTCTGCTGGTAATGTGCCATGCTGGCATCTCCTGGGGCAGAAATGCCCTTTGGCTTTTGCTGGTGATTCTGCCAGTGTTGGTAGGGAAGCTCTTTTTGGCATCTGAGACTCTAGAGGGGGGAAGGAGGAGGGACAGGTAAGGAGAAAGGCTTTCCCCATCTTACACCTATCCGCTTTCATACCAGATGCACAATCCAAGCTAGAGATTAACTCAGAGCTGTAATGCTTGCATTCGTAATGACAGTGTTGAGCATTTCAAGGAGGCTCCAGAGCTCTGCAGTCCTGAACACCGGCAGCATTGCTCTCTCCTGGGCATGTTTCCACTTGGTTGCACATCTTGCTCACAATGAAGCTCTGGTTGGCATTGTGCAGCATACATTTTCGTATTTTTAAAAATATCTGTATGCAGGGGTCATTTCCTGCAGAAGTGCTAAATATAAAACAAAAAATATATATAAAAACTATTTGACATATTTTATAATCGTCTGTAGCACAGTCTTTGCTGATTTTTGGTGCCTCTGCACAGCAGCTGTAGACTTCCTTGCTGGTCTCCCATCCGAGTACTAACCGTGGCCAACCCTGCTTAGCTTACAAGCTCTGATGTCAGGCTGCTACCGTTCAGTGTTAGACTTTCCTTTTGCTGCAGTCACGCGTGGAGACACCAATCTCCTGTTTGCTATGCCGTTCTGTCTGCGGTTGGCCCCCAGAGTTCTATGAGTCTCGTTAGTATAGTGATGCACGTCTTCCATCCCTGTTCAGTGCCTTGGCACTTATGGCAACATCCCACCATTTCATCATTCATCTTGGGTATACAGTATTCATCTAGTGCTCCATGGAGAGGCCAGAGCCAATGTCACAACTTGCAGGTGGAACGGTGCTAGTTTGTTTTTGCTTTCCTGCCCCTTGAGGCTTTCTTGGCCACTTACCCTACTCTCTTTTCGGTAGCGGTAGTTGTAAGTGCTGTCAAGTTGCAGCTGATTTATGGCAGCCCCATGGGGTTTCCAGGGCAAGAGAGGAACAGAGGTGGTTTGTCAGCAGTGTTCCCTCGAAGCTGAGTTAGTGTGAGCTAGCTCACAGGTTTTTTCCCCGCCTCCGGCTCATGCATACTTGTCTCAGCTCAGGAATGTTAGAGAATAAGCCTGATATTTGCTTTACGGACTGCACATTGCTACACACAATGGACTGTGCACATACACATAGGCTCAGAAAGCTGTACACTTTAGGTCACCTGTTATGATGCCACACGTAGAGGGTGCCTGCACATACCTTACATGTAACTAAGGTGTCAGCTACACAGTTACCCAGCCTGGTGAAGAAGCACAAACCTCCATTATTGTGAGCAATGAAACAACAACTCTAGGAGGAAACAGCCCCCATGACAGTGCGGCTTGTAGTCACATACTAC
>NW_015169823.1:176079-181857 GCF_001447785.1 Gekko japonicus | reverse complement strand
TCTGTTGTGGTGAGGGGAAGGGAAAGGAGTTTGTAAGCTACTCTGAGACTCTGAGTGAAGGGCAGGGTATAAATCCAGTCTCCTCCTCCTCCTCCTCCTCCTCTTCTTCTTTTTCCCTGGTGGTCTCCCATCCAAATATTGACCAAGGCTGACCCTGCTTAGCTTCTGACCCTGACCATTCAGGTCAGGGAACTCTCTTTTAGAACCCAAGCCAAAACCTTTCTTTCTTTCTTTTTTTTACATCAGGCTTGTAACTAAAGGGGTTTATCTTTTTCAAATGGTTTTTACAGTCTGCTTCTAGGCTGAGGACTGTTTTATGGGGATAATTTTAGGCTACTAAATATCTTATGCCATTTCAAATGCTTTGGCAGGGTTTCCCATGGCCTGGGTTTACATGATCTGTCAATGCTAATGATGTTTTAAAATGCTGTTTTCATGATTTTATCGTGTTTGTGAGCTGTCTCCAACAGGTCCCTGGAGAAGTGGCGTGTCCATTTTGTGAATAAATAAGTGAAAACAGCCATTACTGGCATCTGTTTCCCAGTGTCCTGGAAGTCTGTGGGGTGTATGTGTGGAAAGAGTCTTTCTCTGAGGGGGTGCAGAGTGAGGCAACACAGACACTTTCCAGAGTACAAAGACTTCCCAGCTAACCAATAGGGGGGCGGGATTGGGTGTGTGTATGTGTTTGATGAGTTAAGTCACCTCCAGTTGAGAGCCAGTTTGATGTAGTGGTTGGGGGCGCAGACTCTAATCTGGGAGAACCGGGTTTGATTCCCTACTCCTCCACATACAGAAGACAACGGGAGTCACCTCTGTGTTCCATATTAAAGTATCAACTGCTGGCCCCTCCGCCCTCTGGGAAATGACTAGTACCTGCCTTGTCCATTGAAGCACTTGAGAGCCAGTTTGTTGTAGTGGTTAAGTTTGCAGACTCTAATCTGGGAGAACCGGGTTTGATTCCCCACTCCTCCACTTGCAGCTGCTGGTGTGACCTTGGGTCAGTCACAAGCTCTTTCAGGGCTGTTCTCTCACAAGCAGTTCTCGAGAGAGCTCTCTCAGCCCCACCTACCTCACAGGGTGTCTGTCATGGGGAGGGGAAGGGAAAGGGGGTTGTAGGCTGCTCTGAGACTCCTTCGGGTAGAGTGTTGCCTCTAAGCTGAGTTAGTGTGAGCTAGCTCACAGTTTTTTAGCCTCTGGCTCACACATTTTTGTCTTCGCTCAGGAAGGGTGGCTCCGGAGCAAACTAATTTATGCAGGAGCCCAATTGCTCACTCACAACTTTGATGCCGGTAGCTCACAAAGGAGAGGTTTTGCTCACAAGACTCCACAGCTTAGAGGGAGCATTGGGTGGGGTATAAATCCAATCTCCTCCTCCTCCTCCATAGCAAATGAACATGCTTAGGGTGCCTCCTTATGATGGATCACCTTTGGTTCTGATAGCCTCTCACCTTGTGAGTTGTGAGACGACAACTGGAGTCTGAGTGGTCTGTTTTTGTCCGGAGCAAGTTTCACATTATGACTTGCTCTGAGAGCCAAGTCCCTGGCTGTCTAATTCGCCGAGAGCCAGTGTGGTGTGGTGGTTCAAGTGTTGGACTAGGAGCGGGGAAACCCAGGTTCAAATCCCCACTCTGCCATGGAAGCTCGCTGGGTGACCTTGGGCCAGTCACACACTCTCGGCCTCGCCTAGAGGGGAGGGGAGGAGAACAAGGTAAGCTGCTTTCAGTCCCCGTTGAGGAGAAAGGCAGGATATAAATAAAGAAATTAAAGAAATGCAGATAAGATTCTAGGGTGGTTTGGTGGTTAGAGAGTCTCAGGCTAGGATCTGGGAGACCCAATTTTTTTGGGGGGGAAAACCCGCCCCTGGAAGCTCATGGGTGACCTCAGTTACTTACTTACTTATTTATTTCATTTATCCCCCCCTCTTTGTCCTAAATGTACATTAGAACTGCATCAACATTTTGTTTCATGAAATTCCTGGGAAAAAGCAGTGCAAAAATTGCAGAAGAAAAGGGGATTCTTTTTTTTTTTTGCCCTTACTTTTCTCGTTCATTTTCTTTCCTTCTTTAGCACTTCCCCCTCTTTTTTTTGACAGAAAGAAAGAGTAACACCTGAAACGCACGGGGCAATTCTGCAGAATTGCAATTAACCAATAATAAATGATTGACACGGAATATAAATTCCCATTACAAATCAAGGTTGCTTTGTCATTGTCAAACCGTAGCATCGGATGGTGCGTGCAGGCAGTCCGCGGAACTGTGGCTGGGCCGGGTAGTGAATTGCCGCCGCTGTTTGTTTTAGAGTCTTTTTCTGTGATGGAAGCCCCTTCATAGCAGATAATGTATATCAGGCCTTTTAAAATGATATTCATTTCTGGGCTTTTAAGGAGTATTGATTCAATCGATTCTGTTTTTCTCCCGGTTCTGGAACAACCTGGGCGAGGGGACCAGAGATCCGTGAAAAGCTTTTTAAATCCCTCAAGTTGCACATGAATCCTGATTTATTAATTCAAAATATTTATGCGCCAACCTTTCTCCTGATCAGGTCAACCCCCCCCCCCCAATGGGTAAAGGGAGAAAAAACCACAATAAAACAATATAAAACCACATCATTAAGGGTATGAACTAAAATACATTTCGAGTGGCAATAAAAACTACCGCTTTAAACATCGCCTGGACACGTGTGATTGGCCCAGACTGCCACACTAACCTGACCGCTCTGCAGTTTCATGGAGTGCCCACGAGTTCTTGTATTGTGAGAAAGGGAGAAAAGTACCTCTTTCTTTACCTGCTCTTTCCCATGCATAATCTTATAAACCTCGATCATGTCACCCCTCAGTCGTCTTTTCTCCAAGCTAAAGAGCCCTAAGCGCTTTAACCTTTCCTCATAGGGAAAGTGTTCCAACCCTTTTATCATTCGAGTTGCCCTTTTCTGCACTTTTTAACGGATCCCCGTTAACATACGGTCTTCAGAACAGTTCTGCTCTATGCCTTCACCAGAAAGCCCAGATGGTAGAAGCTCTGGATCTTCTCGGGGGGGGGGCATTCTCCAGTCGTGGGGCAGCTAGTGAAAAAGCTCAAGCCAAGGCCCTTACAGAGGCACACCCTAAACAGGGGGAGCATAGCCGATAGGGGGAATGTGAGGATGCATGTGGTGTGAGGGTGGGGCTAACCCTTTCTTCCCCATGCCTTTCGGCAATCTGAATTGCCCACCCTTGCCACTCTTGCGGTATATTGTTTCTCTCTCCTCTATGGCTGTGCTTAAAAGCCTTTGTGCATTGGCAGAAGAGTTCACCCTGCTTCGCTCTTTATTCCACCTAGGGTTGCCAACTTGGAAATTCCTGGGAAACCAGGGGCGGAGCCTGGGGAGGGTGAGGTTGAGGAAGGAGCTCGGCTGGGCTGTCGTGTGGAATCCACCCTCTGAACCTGCCATTTCGTTTAGGGGAACTGATCTCTGTAATTCCAGGAGAACTCCAGGCCCCTCCTGGAGGTTGGTGACCCCAACTCCACCTTATCTTTGGGCCCAGCTCCTCCTGCGCCCTTTAAATAAAAAGCAGCTACAGCCTACCCCTGGAAGCAGTGTTCGTCTCCTCGATTCACATCGTGCTGCTGTAATGTGGCTTGAAGTCATTACTGTCGGCGTGAGTCATTTTCAGCAGTCTGCTTTATGGCAGAAAGACATGGTGCCACATGAGACCAGCATTTCTGCTAATCCGAAGGGTGGGACTAACAATGATTCAAGGGGTAAGGGACGACAAAATATAATCTTTAAATCTCACACGTTCGTAGCCGATGGGGAGTTTTGTTCAGCTGTAAGGTCAGACGTGTTCCAATAGCGTTTTCCCCTTGCTGTGGCTTGATGACGTCAGCTTTCTCTGGACTGCTTCAAGCAGTGCAGCACTGCCACCCCCTGGCCGGACAGCCCATTACAGGCTTCCTTAACGCTGAAGAGTTCTTTCTAGGCTTTTCAGTCTTACGCGCTGGACATTCCATTTGTCAGCTAACACCTCCCCCACCGGGGGTTAGTGTACCCACCCTCTTTAAGGAGTGGTACCCATTTTATCTACTCGCTGAAGCTTTTGAACCGCTGGGTGGACGGTGAGCTGGCGACAAAGCTGGTAGCTCACACCAGCACGGGGCTAGAACTGACAGCAGCTCTGTTCAGCTCAGATGTATTAACCGGAGGATAAATCCCCTGTGCCACCGCTCTGTCGGCATGAATCATTTTCAGCAGTCTGCTTTATGGCAGAAAGACATGGTGCCACATGAGACCAGCTTTTCTGCTAATGCAAAGGGGGGGAATAGTCCCCTTTGACCACCAAGAAGGCTATGCTGGGACAAAAAAGCCTTGCAGGATGGATGCTGTAACAGAGTGAGGGATTAAGCGAGACAGAGTGGAAAAGTTGGCTGGATCAACCCATAACATGCAAGCAGGGATGAATCATAGAATCATAGAGTTGGAAGGGGCCATACAGGCCATCTAGTCCAGCTCCATGCTCAATGCAGGAATCAGCCTAGAGCATCCCTGAGAAGGGTTTCTCCAGCCGCTGCTTCAAGACTGCCAGGGAGGGGGAACTCACCACCGCCCCAGGCAGCTGATTCTAATGCTGAATGACTCTTATTGTAATAAATAAATAAATCTTACTATCCAGCTGGTTTCATTCCACCCGTAATTTAAACCCATGATTGCGAGTGAAGGTCTCCCGTTGCATTTCTTACTTGTCTGTCTCTTTATATATATTTTTTGCCAGTGATTTTGGTTCAATGTGCCTCTTGCAGTCGGGCTTTGTCCATCCATCAGGATGGGGGTCTGCATGTGGTCTATTTTTTGCAGTTTCCGTTTCAGTACCTTTATTGGCATACATAAAATGTGCAGCAAAGAATACAGGTGGAAATGCTACCTCGTATTTGAAATGCAGTACAGGTCAGCCAGCAGGAGGTTTAATCTTACGCTCCCTAATCATCATAGCAATGGAGAGATCCCTTGCTCCGGAGTATGTAATATGGGGACACCTGTCGGATGATAAAAAGAAAACTAGACTCTCATCAGATAGTCCAGAAAGATTAAACGAGAGGGGACTAATTATGGAGTCCCACACTTTTTCATAAAAACCACAGTAGAGGCGGAGCTTGGGGGAAGTGGAAATCCTTGTGACCATTGTTTATTCCCCACTGCTTCTGGCTCCCACAGCCCTGCCTTGCAAGGTTGTTGTTGCGAGGATGCCAACACCCCTCATAGTTGTTTTTGAACCCTGGGAAAGCCCCTCTTAT
Organism: Gekko japonicus; assembly: GCF_001447785.1. Lineage (NCBI taxonomy): Eukaryota > Metazoa > Chordata > Lepidosauria > Squamata > Gekkonidae > Gekko > Gekko japonicus. Next base: position 176,590 of record NW_015169823.1, on the reverse strand, counting down.
CCAGGTCCAAAGGCGATTTCTATGGGGGGGTCACCTTCTGCTGATTGTCCTTTCTTCCTGGCGTAACCACTGCTGCCTCTCTTCACAGCCCAGAAGGTTATTGGCTGCCCTCTCCCGTTCCTGGAGGAATTGTATAGTTCTCGATGCTTGAAAAAAGCAAAGAACATTCTGCAGGATTTGTCACACCCTGAACACTCCTTGTTTGAACTGCTGCCTTCGGGTAGAAGATATAGGACAATTAAAATAAGGACAAACAGATTAAAAAACAGTTTTTATTCGAGAGCTATTATTGCTTTAAATGCTGCATGAAGTTGGAATTTGGGTGACATTGGTGGTTTAGGTTGCAATGTGAACCTTAAGGGAGTTATGGGATGGTTGTGAATGGTTGTGTGAGTGTATATGTGTATGGCTGTAGATCACTGAAATGATTGCACCTTTAATTTCGTTGTACTGTGTACAATGACAATAAAGTATATTATTATCATTATTATTATTATTATTATTGTTATTA
>NW_015169823.1:171783-176044 GCF_001447785.1 Gekko japonicus | reverse complement strand
TTATTATTATTATAATTATTTGCCCCTGCAACTGCGAACGTTCATTTCATCCCTATTTTGAGATCATTTCCTGACTTGCTGTACTAGGTAGGGGTGGACTGGCCCTTTAACCTACCGGGAAAGTTCCTGGTGGCCTGCTGCCATTGGCTGCCAGGAAGACGCTGATCCAAGCGCCCCCTTGTGGTGCTGATCGGCTCAGACACATTTTGTTATAATGGTGATAGGGGCCGGCTTGCCCCTTGCCAAGCCTTACTGCCACTGCTATCAGTTCCACAGAACGGGCCCAAACTCTGTGGACCCTACAGCACTACCGATACTGCAAAGAGCATTTGGATCAGTTTGCTGTGCATCTGTTTTAATGACCCAGCCTGCCGATATTAGGAAGTGCCGGAACCCAGCCTTTCAGCCAGAGCACTTGCCCTCTCCCTGTTCGGATTGACTCTTGTTAGCGGTTGCTTCCGTTGGAGGTTTCCTCCTGATACATCTTCGCGGTTACAACAGAGTCGCCTGTTGGCTACACACCTTCTGCGCAGCCTCCTTTGCACAATGCCGGGCAGGATCTGTCATACGCTTTGGACTCCTTCCAAGGCTTAGAGGCAACCGGAATGGCATTCTAATCAGGTGTTCATATCTGGTGTCAACAGGTCAACGTCTGCCATCGGGAACGCTCCCCCCGGTGGTGTTAGGCAGGTCAGATACTGGCTCGAGTGCAATTGGAAAGCAGTCGATTGACAATGATGGAAGAAAGGATCTCGGTTACGGGTCACTGAGCTGGCTGTAATTAATTTATGAGATTGACACCTTCAGCTGCCTCGGCCTCCCCGCTAAGTGGCATGAAGGGTAAAATCCGATTGCCGGCTGCTGATTCAGGGCTTGAGAGCGCTTGCCTGGCTGTTTCCGCCGCTTTGGAACGGCAGCTCACCGTTTGGATGCTCTGATCTCAGGTTGCAAGCCGGGCCATGATCAAACGCTGGCGTAAGCGATTGTGTATGGACTTGACCTTGCATACCAGGAGACACAGTGATGGATGGATGGCCCTCGGACTAGAAAGGAAGGTCTAGAAGAAAGAGGGGAATGGAGAGGGGAGAACAAGCAATATCTGGGGTCTTTGCGTTGACACTGAGAGATGGTGCGGTGCGGTGGGTAAAGATCCTGCTAGACTCTGACCGGAGCTGCGGTGACTCAAGTGGTTAAGATGCTGAACTGCAGGCTGTGGAAGGTCGGTAGTTCAGCAGTTCGAGACCCGGGTTGCCGCATGACGGGGTGAGCTCCCGTCTCCAGTTCCAGCTCCTGCCAACCTAGCAGTTTGAAAGCAAGAAATTGCAAGTAGAGAAATAGGTACCACTTCGGTGGGAAGGGAACAGCGTTCCGTGCGCCTTGGTGTTTAGGCATGCCGGCCACATGACCATGGAAACGTCTTCGGACAGCGCTGGTTCTTCGGCTTTGAAACGGAGATGAGCACCACAACCCTAGAGTCGGATTTGACCGGCTTTCGAGCAAGGGAACCTTTACCTTTACCTTAGACTCTGACCAGGGAAACACCCGTTCAGTCTCAGTCAACCCTACCTTGCCAGGCTGTTGTTGTTATTGTTGTTATTGTTTATTAACCGCCCAATCCCTGCTAGTGCAGGGCTCTGGGCGATGTACAATATGAATAAAAACATACACTAGGTAAAACAATTAAAATCAAACAGCACATGTTAAAACAGGTGGCGAATGAATTCATCCCATTTCAGCCTGCCGGCTATTTCGCGGGCAGGGGGGAAGGGGTAAGACAAATGTTGAGAGCCAAAGAGGGTGCCATGCTCCCTCTAAGCTGTGGAGTCCTGTGAACAAAAATCCTGCTTTGGGAGCGACTGGCGTTAAAGTCGTGAGCGAGCGACTTGGCTGCTGCATCAATTCGTTTGCTCTGGAGCCCGTCCCTTCCTGAGTGAAGATCAACATGTGTGAGCTGGAAGCTAAAGAACCGTCAGCTAGCTCACACTAACTCAGCTTAGAGGGAACACTGGGGGCCAGCCAAGATGAAAACGGCCGCTGTCCTCAACCAAAAGCCTGGCGAAACATCACAGCCTTGCAGGCCTTGTGGAATTTCATAAGGTCCCGCAGGGCCCTGATGGTACTCGGCAGAGAGTTCCATCAGGCCGGGGCCAGGACTGAAAAGGCCCCGGCCCTGGTTGAGGACAGCCAGGGGTCATTTCCTGCGGGAGCGCACAGGAGCGGAGCTCCGGCAGTAAGGAGCCCAGGGGGCAGGCACATGCAACAAGCCCCGCCCCTTGCTCCCAGCAGCCCTCAGTTGGGCCACAAGGAGCAAGAAGCAGCCAGGTAGGTTGCAGCGCACCCCCCCCGTCCGCCTTCAGGTACAAGCTCTCCCTCCTCTGTGAAGGCAGATCTGCACGTCCCCCCTCCAATAGCTAGCAATCCAAAACAGTCCAGTGGCACCTTTAATACCAAGTTTTATTCAGGTACAAGCTCTCCCTCCTCTGAAAGGACAGATCTGCACATCCCCCCCCCCCAATAGCTAGCAATCCAAAACAGTCTAGTGGAGCCTGAGCGGTGGGTGTTGCCTTCTGAGACACTTCCAGTGATGACAGGGGGTGTGACATATGCAAATAAGTTATGCTAATGAGTTATGCTAATGAGATCCTGCACCTCTTTTTCTACAAAATGACCCCTGAGGACAACCAAGATGTCTTTAGGGCTGGGGACCACCAGTAAGTTCCTATCTGAAGAGCGCAATGCTCTCCCAGGGACATAATGGAGGTTCTTGTGCGGACAGAAGCGCTTTGGAGAAAAACAAAAAATTGCAATCGTGCTGTTGAACACGGAACACAGCTGATGGACACAGATGAAGCTGCCTTGATCTGAATCAAACCACCGGACCATCGAGGTCAGTATTGTCTTCTCAGACTGGCAGCGGCTCTCCAGGGTCTCCGGCCTTTCCCATCACCTACCATCTGCTCCTTTTAACTGGAGATGCCGGGGATTGAACCCGGGACCTCCTGCATGCAAGACAGGGGCTCTTCCACTGAGCCACAACCCCTCCCCTGATATTAACTGTCAGGGCTATACAAGTGTGCTCTTTTTTTGGTTTTTTTAAAAAAACTGCTGTGAACCTTTGTGTTTCAATGATATGTAACCAGCTTCTGAAAGGTGTTTGTAGAGAAAAGAGCCTCCGGAAGTTGGTGACTAGCAGCAGAGAAAGGGGAGAGAGACCCTCTTGTTCTGTTCTGGCTGTTTTTCTGCTCCAGATCTCGATTTCCTTCACCTGAGCTTATACATTAACTTAAGATGATCCAAACAAAGTAAGGAAAGCAATCCCAAATGCTTTCATTTACTTAAAATTATTTGGCAGAGAATTCGACACTTTAATGATGGTCTGGGCCTGGCTGGGGCGATGGCACGCGTGCCCACAGAGAGGGCTCTGAGTGCCACCTCTGGCACCCGTGCCATAGGTTCGCCCCCACTGTGCTATATTATTAAATAACTTTCCCTTTTCACCACAGTTATGAGTTAGAATCAGTTAATCACCGTCTTTTATCGAAGGAACAAGTTTCTGCTCTGGAGATGAGGTGTCCCTCATCTTAGGTTTCGATCCGAGAATTTCAAAGCTTGAAAAGCCCCATTGTTGCACTCGGGTGAAGTCTTGTTTGAGGGAGAGGCGAGGAGAAAGCGGCGTGGGCCACGGCTGTTGTTCAAAGAGAGCAGCCGGGGTTCTTCCGTACGTCAAAGATGGCAGCTGTAATGAAAAAAAAGTGAGACGAGGGAACCTTACGGCAGGCTTAAACCTCTTAAATGACAAACCTATAATTTGCAGGAGAAAAATGATTCCCTGAATGCACGTTATATCTCCAAGTTCCAAATTGCTGAGTTCTTGTAGAAATTGGTTTCTGCCCAGGAGGAGATAATGTCAGTCAAGTCACTTGCTCTCTGGGGAGGGGGGGGGAGGGCGGGAGAAGGGAGCCCTCCCATTCACGGAACAGCAGTTGTTGGAAAGCTAAACATTAAATTCAATTTCAGCTCTTTAGCTGGGGTTTCACCATCACTTCAGAGCACAAAGCTGGGCCACAAAGCGAGAGTCGGGTTGAAGGGACGCTCTGACAGATTGGAGGAGGTGAAGGCAGCGTCTCGCTGGGCAGGCGGCCTGGCATTGGCTCCGGCAAGGACGCTCTCTCCCTTTGGATCTTCATCTTGCAAGGCCCGTCGGAGCAGGCATTCGAGCCATACCGTTAGAGGAGGGATGTTCCGACTGCTGATCCGGACC
>NW_015169823.1:167086-171569 GCF_001447785.1 Gekko japonicus | reverse complement strand
GGGGGTGTGGCCTTATGACACACTTCTGGTGGTGTCAGGGGGTGTGGCATATGCTAATGAGTTATGCTAATGAGTTCCCCTAGTTCTTTTTCTACGAAACGACCCCTGCCTCTGACACACTTCCGGTGATGTCAGGGGGTGTGACACATGCAAATAAATTATGCTAATGAGTTATGCTAATGAGCCCCTGCACCTCTTTTTCTACAAAATGACCCCTGTAGTATGTCCATCACCTGAGGACGGCAGGCCCAGCCGTACTGGTCACTGGTTTATAGACATGAGTGGCTGGATTAATAGCAATAAATAGCCCAGTCCTAAGCGATGCTCCCTCTAAGCCAGTGATGGCAAACCTTTTAGAGACCGAGTGCCCAAACTGCGACCCAAAACCCACTTATTCATCGCAAAATGCCAACACGGCAATTTAACCCGAATACTGAGGTTTTACTTTAGAAAAAACAACTCATACAGTAACTTAAGATGATCCAAACAAAGTAAGGAAAGCAATCCCAAATGCTTTCATTTACTTAAAATTATTTGGCAGAGAATTTGACACTTTAATGATGGTCTGGGCCTGGCTGGGGCAATGGCACGCGTGCCCACAGAGAGGGCTCTGAGTGCCACCTCTGGCACCCGTGCCATAGGTTCGCCACCACTGCTCTAAGCTGTGGAGTCTTGTGAGCAAAAATTCTACTCTGTGAGTGACTGGCATTAGAGTTGTGAGCGAGCGGTTTGGCGACTGCGTATATTAGTTTGCTCTGGAGCCATCCTTCCTGAGCTAAGATAGAAATGTGTGAGCTGGAGGCTAAAAACTGTGAGCTAGCCGCGAGGCTGAAAAACTGTGAGCTAGCTAACCCTAACTCAGCTTAGAGGGAACATTGGTCCTAAGTAGAATTACTCTATTGCAGGGATGCCAGCCTCCAAGTGGGACCTGGGGTTCGCCCGGAATCACAGCACATCTCCAAGCTACAGAGCACAGTTCCCCTGGAGAAAATGGATGCTTTGGAGGGTGGACTCTAGGGCATTGCATCCCACTGAGGTCCCCGCCCTCCCCAGGCTCCACCCCCAAATCTCCAGGAGTTCCCCAGCCTGGATCTGGCCACCCTACCCCCCATCCCCCTCCATTGGCCAGGTCTGAGTTGGAAAATACCTGGAGACTTTGGGGGTGGGTCCAGGAGAGGGCAGGGTTTGGGGAGGGGAGGGGCCTCAGCATGGTACGATGCCGTAGAGTCCACCCTTCAAAGCAGCTATTTTCTCCAGGGGAGCTGATCTCTGTCAGCTGGAGATGAGTTGTAAAAGCGGGAGATCCCCAGGCCCCACCTGGAAGAAGAAGAAGAAGAGAAGAGATTGGATTTATACTTTGCTCTTCACTACCCAAAGGAGTCTCAGAGCGGCTTACAAACTCCTTTCCCTCCCCCTCCCCACAACAGACACCCTGTGAGGTAGGTGGGGCTGAGAGAGCTCTTGACAGAAACTGCTCTTTTTGAAGGACAGCTCTTGTCAGAACTATGGCCTGCCCAAGGTCATCCAGCCAGGTGCAAGTGGAGGAGTGGGGAATCAAACCCGGTTCTCCCAGATTAGAGTCCGCGCACTTAACCACTACACCAATGCTGTTATTAGCCCTTTAAAGGGAAAAATAACTACAGCCAGCTACCCAGATTGCAGGGTAGGGATATCAGTCTCCAGGTGGGACCTGGGGACCCCCCAGAATTACCGTTCATCTCCAGATAGCATAGATCAGTTCCCCTGGAGAAAATGGATGCGTTGTATGGGGGACTCTACTGTATTGTAGCCCACTGAGGTCCCTGTCCTCCCCAGGCTCCACCCTCAAATCTCCAGGAGTTTCCCAACCTGGATCACGCAACCTTACCCACCCATCACCCTGCTGGTTGCCTGGAGGGCTGGTAACCCTATTGCAGGAGGGGTGGTTGGTTAGTTTCAAACAGCAAAGCCCACAGAGGAGGAAGAGCAAAACCTCCTCTTCACTCCCCCTGCAGCCCCGATCCAAAGCTGAATTGTCTCTCAGGTTTAAAAGACTCTGGGAAGATCTGACTGTGGATTGCTCTCAGCTTAGATGGTTTTGAGCTTTGCTGGCAGTGGCTCTCCTTTTCAAGCCGGCTTGAGGTATTTTTGCATGCTCCAAACCCTCCAAAGCAATCTCTCGGATTTGGGTGGCATTTTCCTCTAATTTTGCCACCTCTAGACCAGCCAGAACAGTTACGTTTTCATCACTTTGATATTTCAAAAGTGGGCGAACTCAATTGACCTTACAGGGGAAAAAAAAAAATCTAGCAAAAATCCCAACAGACCCCTTTTTTATTGCAAAGTGATAAAAGCCTTATGGGAAGAGGCAGCGCACGCCATGCTGGAAAGAATTTGTAACATCGGCGAGCCTGTCTAGCAATACGTGTGCAGGGGGAAGCGCATATGAATGCATACAGACGCATGCCCCATTTGTACCATCGCAGTGCGTCGTGATAACAAAGGGAAGATTAACACCAAAAACTATTAGATAACTAAAACTTGTGGGAAAGATAAATGAGTGGATTAAAGTGACGGTTCCAACAGGAATCGGCTCTTTTTAAGATGTGCTGTGTTTGATTCTACAAAAGCAATGCCTTTCATTTTTGCGGAGTCTTGGGACTTCCTGGAAACAGATCAGGGCTTCCTGAAGGAGAAGAAGATCTATCTTTCCTTGAAAAGGTTGTCTAGTCTTCGGTTATTACATGGTGTGGAACTGTGGCTTGGTGGGAGTGCGTTTATGTGCAGCAGGTCCCCAGGTTCAGTGCCTGGCATCTCCAGATAAAGAAGAAGAAGAGAAGAACCAGGGGTCATTTCCTGCAGGAGTGCACAGGAGCGGATCTCCGGCAGTAAAGAGCCCAGGGGGCGGGCACATGCAACAAGCCCCAGCCCCTGCTTCCAGAAGCCCTCAGCCAGAGCAAGAAGCAGCCAGGTAAGTTGCAGAGCCCCCCTCGGCCCAAAACAGTCCTGTAGCACCTTTAAGACCAAGTTTTATTCAGGTACAAGGTCTCCCACTCTGCCAGGAGAGATCTGCACGTGTCCTCCCCGCCGCAATAGCAAGCAATCCAAGACAGTCCAGTGGAGCCTGAGCGGTGGTGGTTGCCTTTGATGTCAGGGGGTGTGTGATATGCAAATGAGTTATGCTAATGAGCTATGCTAATGAGCTCCTGCACCTCTTTTTCTACGAAATGACCCCTGAGAAGAACATATTGGATTTATACCCCACCCTTCACTACCCGAACGCATCTCAGAGCGGCTGACAATCTCCTTTCCCTTCCCCTCCCCACAACAGACACCCTGTGAAGCAAAGCTCCCTCTAAGCTGTGGAGTCTTGTGAGCAAAAAATTCTACTTTGTGAGCTGCTGGCAATAAAATTGTGAGCGAGCGATTTGGCCACTGCATAAATTAGTTTGCCCTGGAGCCATCCTTCCTAGAGCTAAGACAAAAATGTGTGGGCCGGAGGCAAAAAAACGGTGAGCTGGCTCACACTAACTCAGCTTAGAGGGAACACTCCCTGTGAGATAAGTGGGGCTGAGAGAGCTCTTTGGAGAACTGCTCTTTCCAGAAGAGCTCTGAGAGAACTCTGACTGATCCAAGGTCACACCGACAGCTGCATGTGGAGGAGTGGGGAACCAAATCCGCTTCTCCCAGATTAGAATCTGCACTCCAAACCACTACACCAAACTGGCTCTCAAAAGGATCTGAAAGTAAGTGATAGGATAAACCTTTTCCTCAGACCCCGGAGAGCTGCTGCCAGACAGAGTAGGCAATACTGAGCTTGATAGACCCATAATCTGACACAATAAAAGGCAGTTAAGGGCAATGTTCCCTCTAAGCTGTGGAGTCTTGTGAGCAGAAATTCTACTTTGTGAGCTACTGGCATTAAAGTTGTGAGCGAGCGATTTGGCTGCTGCATAAATGAGTTTGCTCTGGAGCCATCCTTCCTGAGCTAGAACAAAAATGTGTGAGCTGGAGGTTAAAAAACTGTGAGCTGGCTCACACTAACTCAGCTTAGAGGGAACACTGGAACTTAAGGGTGTTCAGATTTAATCATACGATAACAACTTGCCCTGACCTGGACAACCTAGGCTAGCCCAATATCATCAGATACTGGAACCAAGAGGAAAGGCGGAGTATAAACGTTTGAATAAATAAACTCATTACTTAGAAGGACAGTTCTGAACACCCAAACTACCTCTAACTGACTCAGAAATGGCTCAGTGAACAACCCACGTTTTGAAGGACCGCATGAAATAATAGCTGAATTCTCGGATGCCTGGACTCAAACGAAGTTCTATATTATGCACCACTGTGAACTCTTCCAACCGCCTTATCCTGGAAATCTCCCTCCCTCCAAGCCCACCCCTCTGCTTTGCCCAAATTTTGGCTCGTCCCTCCCCCGCCAGCCCCGCTCCGAAGCCCCCCTCCCCGGGCTGCGTTCCATCCGGCCTGGCCCCCATGCCAC
>NW_015169823.1:158280-166939 GCF_001447785.1 Gekko japonicus | reverse complement strand
CCGGGATGGGGGTGCACCGAGCCCGGCTTCTGCAAACGGCCCCTGAGCCCCCAGCAAGTGGACGGGGGCAGGGGACAGAGGCCAGACATTCCGTTTTGGGTCCGCTGGGTGGGGAGAGACCAGGGAGGGAGGGGGGCGCCACAAGGTGAGGGGGTTGCCACAAGGCAGCCTCACCGGGTTTTTTTTTTTTTTGCTATTTTCGCCTAGAGCGCTGAAAAACCTCGGGCCGGCCCTGGCCTTTGGACAGCTTATCTGGTGGTGGTGGAGAAGGGAAGTCCTGTCAAGAGGCAGCTGGTAGGGTTTCCAAGGCAAGAGGCGAACAGAGGTGGTTGGCCATCACCTGCCTCTGCATTGCAACCTTGGACTTCCTTGGCGTTGTCCCATCCAGGTACTAGCCAGGGCTGACCCTGCTTATCTTCTCAGGTGTGATGTGACTGGGCTAACCTGGGCAATCTAAAGAATGGCAATTGTGTGGCTTCACATCACAGCCCACTTATGGTGACCCTGTAGGGTCGTCAAGGCAAGTGATGCTCAGAGGCGATTTGCCGTTTCTTGGCTCTGTGTAGCCACCCGGGACTTCCTTGGTGGACTCCCATCCAAGTACTAACCTGGGCCGACCCTGTGTGGCTTCAAGTCACAGCCCGCTTATGGTGACCCTGTAGGGTCGTCAAGGCAAGTGATGCTCAGAGGCGATTTGCCATTTCTTGGCTCTGTGTAGCCACCCTGGACTTCCTTGGTGGTCTCCCATCCAAGTTCTAACCCGGGCTGACCCTGTGTGGCTTCAAGTCACAGCCAGCTTATGATGACTCTGTAGGGTTGTCAAGGCAAGTGATGCTTAGAAGTGATTTTGCCATTTCTTGCTTCTGTGTAGCCACCCTGGACTTCCTTGGTGGTCTCCCATCCAAGTACTAACCTGGGCTGACCCTGTGAGGCTTCTGAGATCTGAAGAGACTGGGCCAGCCTGGGCCATGCAGGTCTTCGATTGTGAAGTTGCATCCTGTGATAAGCGAACACTCTTGCTCACTGCAGGAAGGAGTCATGCAAGCCTCCTCACTTTGAGGAAGGGAGTCGTAGCCTTCTGCAGAATGCAGTGGAAGGTTTATCCCACTATCTGGCCATTTGTTTCTTGATTTATATAGAAGAGATGCAAACACCGGGAACCGTTCCGTGCTCTGCTCCTCTTTTTCTCCCCTGTCATTTTTCGACTGCAACTTCTATTTTATTTCAGTTACTTTATTTAGAGCCCACCTTTCTCATTACCAACCAACAAACAAAAAGTGCAATCTGAACAGTTCTCTCTCCCCCAAATTGATTTTTTGTGTGTGTCTACAAGTGTCTGGAATTCTGCCAGGAACAAAACTCTTCAGTGACGGGATTGGCAGTAGACAAGGCTTAAGGTGAGGAAAGAGCTAAGCCCCCTGGCCCTTTCTTTCCCCCTAAAGTCGATTTTCTCCCAGGAAAGCCATGTTTGTGGTTTTGTCGCAGCCGTTGGCATCTACCTTCTTAATTCTGCCCTGAAGCCCATTTTAACCAAAAGAACAACTTAATTGCAACTCTGTCCCTAAGCTCTGTTTGATGACATTCTACCCCACTGAAGTCTCTCTAAATCCTGCCCTCCTCAGGTTCTCTGGCAACCCTAGTCCCCAGCCCTCCCACTGGTTGCCAAGTTCAGCCTGGCAACCCTGTCCTCACCACAACCCTGTGGGGTAAGTTAGGCTGAGAGACTAAAGGTAAAGGTTTCCCTTGCTTGAAAACTAGTCGAATCCGACTCTAGGGGGCGGTGCTCATCTCTGTTTCCAAGCCGAAGAGCCACCGCTGTCCGAAGACGTTTCTGTGGTCATGTAGTCGGCATGACTAAACACCAAGGTGCATTTGGAATGCTGTTACCTTCTCACCGAAGCGGTACCTATTTATCTACTTGCAATTTCTTGCTTTCGAACTGCTAGGTTGGCAGGAGCTGGGGCCGGAGACGGGAGCTCACTACATCATGCGGCACTCGGGCCTTGAACTGCCGAGCTACCGACCTTCCAGTCTGCAGCTCAGCATCTTAACCTCTGAGCCACCAGGGCCCCAGGCTGAGAGACTAACTGGCCCAATTTCACACAGTGAGCTTCCAGGCCACAATGGAGATTTGAACCTGGGACTCTTTGATCTTAGTCCAGTCCTCTAACCATGACACCACCTTCGCTCAGAAATCCACCCTGTACCTTGCTCATGTTTGGTCAAAACATTGTGCTTTGCTTTGGGCTAAGAAGCAGGCTTTCTTAAGAGACTGGTGGTGGTGGGGGAAACAACCACGCAACAACCTTAGAAGAGCCAGATCATGAGTGGGGGAAAAATTATTCTTAATTCCCATTTCAATGGATTTAATTGTTGCCGTTGCCTCAGCAGAAAGCATCGCCATAAATAAAGCGCCTTCCGGGATTCCGTAGCATTCAGCAGACCTGCTTGACAGTGTAATGGAGCTATATTTTTCGGGAAATGCGGATTAGCGATGGGCTGTATGCTTCATTTTCGACTAATAAGCAAACAGCTTTTAAAGATATATAATTGGCGTGCCAGGTGCCCTTGAAAATCTCGGCGCTTGAGGGACTGCAAGCAGAAAAAAAGGCAGCCAGAGAGAGGCGCGCCGAGGGGCCGTAGGGGTAACACAACAATCTGATATAAAAATTTTAATGAGCTCTCGCTTGACACCCTCATTTGTCTTTGCAACTTACGTTACCGAGCGAGGCCAGAAGCCATATGCAGATGAGTTTTGCGTGTGACTGGGGCTTGCCAGTCGGCTGCAGCTGGGAGAAGGATTTGGGTGATGAAGTGATATTACCCGTAATGGGGGTTGAAGAAGGCAACCCGTCATCTCCTTCAAGGGAACGCGTCGGGCTCATTTTTTAAAGCGCCGGCTCGCGCCGAGCATTGGAGGTTCCGATTTTTCTTGGAGTGTTGTAAGAAACCTAATTGAGTTTCAGGAGGCAGGGAAAACAAACAACGGGGCTGGGGTTTCCAGCTGGGCTGTGGAGTTCCTTGACAAATGATTGCTAGGTTGGGTTGCCAACCTCCAGGTGGGAACTGGAGAGCCCCTGGAATTATAGAATCATAGAACCATAGAGTTGGAAGGGTCCTCCAGGGTCCGCACAATGCCGGAAATTCACAAATATCTCCTCCCACACCCCCTGTGACCAGTGTTCCCCCTAAGCTGAGTTAGTGTGAGCTAGCTCACAGTTTTTTAGCCTCCGGCTCACACATTTTCGTCTTAGCTCAGGAAGGATGGCTCCAGAGCAAACTAACTGATGCAGGAGCCAAATCGCTCACTCACAACTTTAATGCCAGTGGCTCACAAAGTAGAATTTTTGCTCACAAGACTCCACAGCTTAGAGGGAACCAGGGCTCTAGTCGGGGGGGAGCTCTCAGGTACGGAGCTCCGGAAGAGAACCTCTAGGGGGCGGGGTGGTCACGTGGTGAAGCCCCGCCCCCTTCTTTACCCCGCCCTCTGCTTCGATCCTCATTCCGTTTGGGAATGAGGATGAAGCAGGAGGGTAAGTAGCCGGGCCTTCTGACACACTTCCGGTGATGTCAGGGGGTGTGGCCTTCTGTCACTTCCGGTGATGTCAGGGGGCGTGGCATATGCAAATAAGTTATGCTAATGAGTTATGCTAATGAGCTCCGGCAGCTCTTTTTCTACAACAAGACCCCTGGAGGGAACATTGCCTGTGACTGCTGTTCCATGGCCAGAAGATGACAATAAGCCTCTGGGATTGCGTCCTGAACCCCGAAGTGGCAGAGTGGAATGACAACTGACTTCCAGACTGCCGAGATCATCTCTCTTTGAGAAAAAGGGGATCTTTGGAGGGTGGAATCTGTTGGATTGTGTCTTGCTGTGGTCCTTCCTCTCCCCAAACCCCACCCTCCCTGGGCTTTGCCCCCAAGTCTCCAGGAATTCCCCGACATGAAGTTGGCAACCTTGCTGCTAGGCATGGTGCTGCACGATTGGGAGGATTTTTGTGCGTACCCCCAAACGCACATATAGATAGCCGATGCAGGTCTCCCCTCCCCCCTCCACAACAGTCCTATGAGGTAGGTTAGGCTGAGAAACTGTGACTGGCCCACTGTTGGGTCCCAAGCATAAAAAACAACTCCACGTTGCAAAGCAAGTAAGGTTTATTTCAAAGCGTTGGTGTAACCAGAACAGGACATTGTTAGGAATAACTACAGGTAACCAGCCTTCCTCTCCCCAAACCCCACCCTCCCTGGGCTTTGCCCCCAAGTCTCCAGGAATTCCCCGACATGAAGTTGGCAACCTTACTGCTAGGCATGGTGCTGCACGATTGGGAGGATTTTAGTGCGTACCCACAAACGCACATATAGATAGCCTATGCAGGTCTCCCCTCCCCCCTCCACAACAGTCCTATGAGGTAGGTTAGGCTGAGAAACTGTGACTGGCCCACGGCCGCAGAGTGGGGACTTCATGGCAGAGTGGGGACTTGAACCTGGGTCTCCACCACCCCGGATCTCCATCCCAAAATTGGCAACCCCTTGCCCTCACCAATAACATGCCAAACTCTGAAAAGTGGGAGGTGGCCGGAGACACCCTGAAAGACTAACACAATTGAATGCTTAAAATCAAGTTTGCTAACTGCACCTTGCAAAGTTCCTGGCAGTGGGGAGGAATTTGGGGATAGGAGGGAGGTCAGAGGCGACCTGGTGCGATGGATTCTTCCCTCCTGTGCGGCTATGTCCCCCAGGGGTGCAAAGTTCCTGGCAGTGGGGAGGAATTTGGGGATAGGAGGCGACCTGGTGCGATTGATTCTTCCCTCCTGTGCGGCTATGTCCTCCGGGGAAAGCAATCGCTATCATCGGCTGATCTGCTGTGATTCTTGGAGAACTCCAGACTCCACCTGGAGGTTGGCAACCCTAGCTAGAATACATTATGCTGGTCCTTAAGGTGCTATGGTGTGCTATAAAATGTTATGGTAATAGTTACCAAAAAAAGTAATGGTAATAATCTAAAAAACTAATTTACGTGATAGACGAACCAGGCTCGCTCACAACTTTAATGCTAGTAGCTTTTTTGGCTCATGAAGGAGAATTTTTGCTCACAACTCTCTACAGTTTAGAGGGAACATTGTATGCCACAGACCTAATGAAACCGGGAAACCAGCACCTGGATTAATGTGGATTCATATTACTCAGTGCATGTATAATGGAAAATCAACTGTACACTGTACCTGGGTTATATGTGCGTTGACTGTAACATGTGAACAGGGTTACTGGCTCATCTTATTCCATTGCTCACAACTCTGTCAAGAAAGTAACCATTATTCTATGGGGGGGGGGGAATTGCCATTAAAAACCCAGTGGATTGGAGCCCAAATTTCTGCACGGATTTCTGCTCCCCCAACACCCCACATGATACTACCTGTATAGATCTCTACCCCAAGCCTGTCCAGGAATGAGGGGAAAACCTATATTTTTCAGTACATTTAACAACAACCCAGAGAGGAAGGCTACCCTCTCTAGATTCAAAACAATAGCCACCAGAATCCCTTTTTAACTAGTCCCAGCTTTCCCCAAGGGAGGGATTCCAAACCTTTAGGTTAGCCTCTGGGACATAACACCTTGAACAACTCAATCTAGAGCTGCACAGTTAATCTTACCAAGGTAGCTTGTATGGTGAGCAGAAGGCACAGGAGATTAGCCTTGACATCTAGTTCCAACATCAAACAAGTTAGCAACAAGAATAATATTTTATTCAGCACAGAGTATTTGCAATTAGACTACAAGGATTCAAAACAAGAAAGGCTAGGGCAGTTTGCCTTAACTAAACATTAGAGATGCATATTTACCAGTACAGTGTCCATGTTCCCAAAGTGTCCAGGATACAGTCCAGTTAGGTGCCAAGGGATTTTTAGAAACAATCCCATCTTTGCACGCCATGTGCTCAGCTTCACAAAGGAGGTCTTTGTTCCATTTGGGACAACATTCCTAGGTGGAATTCAACAAGTAGCGAGAGAGCAAGAACAGAGCGCTCTTTTCCAAGGGATCAGACAATTAAACCCCAATCCAATTATGACTAGCTGTGGCCAGTAGCCAATCACGAATGGACAGAGGGTGTGTCCAATTGGTGGGTTGCCATAGTTGCAACATCTGAATGGCTAGGACTCTGGAGGCCACACCTGCACTGCCGTCATGTGACCCCAAATTCCAACCACTTCATTTTGTATGTGACTTCTGGCATGCAGGCAGAGCCAGGTGCCATCAGGTCTGCCTCTTCCTTTAGAGGTGTGAAAGCATGTGTGGTTATATGGCATGGCAACTGAGCTTCTCTGACCAAATGTTCAGGCCATTTGGCTGGCAACAGGAAATACAACACAGCAGGGTATCAGCAAGACATCAGGGGGAAGGCTTGGGGAAGGGGAAAATGTAGGGATGCCAGCCTCCAGGTAGGGCCTGGAGATCTCCTAGTATTACAGTTGATTTCCAGACTGCAAAGGTCAGTTCCCCTGGAGAACATGGCTGCTTTGGAGGGTGGACTCTGGCATTGTACCCTGATGAGGTCTCTCCCCTCTGCAAGCCCCATCTTCCACAGGCTCCACCTCCAAAATCTCCAGGAATTTCCCAACTCAAAGCTGGCAACCAAAGCTGCAGAAGAAGAAGAGAGTGGATTTATACTCCACCCTTCACTACCCGAAGGAGTCTCAGAGCGGCTTACAATCCCTTTTCCTCCCCCTCCCCACAACAGACACCCTGTGTGGTAGTTGGGGCTGAGAGAGCTCTTTCGAGGACTGCTCTTTCCAGAACAACTCTGAGAGAACTGTGACTGTTCCCAGGTCATGCCAGCAGCTGCATGTGGAGGAGTGAAGAATCAAACCCACTTCTCCCAGATTAGAGTCCGTGCTCCTAAGCACTACACTATAGTTTGTCAAAAAAGATGGAAAGAAGGAAATGGGGAAAAGGTCTGTACCACTGATGGGGTTACCAGCTCTAGGTTGGAAAATCACGCCAGCTGTGAATCCGAGTAGGCTGCAGGCCACATTTGAACATTTTGATTGGTGATTCCCTCCATCATTTACTAGCTGTATCTAAAGAAAATACTTGGAACTCACATTGTGTAACAACAAATTGAAACCAACAATAGAATTGTACGTATCTTCTCTTGATGCTGTGACACCTGAGGAAGGCGACAGAAACGGGGTTCTACTAGTTCTCATAGCCTTCCTTCATTTTTGTCATCTTCAAGTCTTCTATAGGGGGAGCAGTGGCACAGGGGATTTATCCTCTGGTTACAAGTAACATCTGAGCTGAACAGGACTGCTGTCAGTTCTAGCCCCGCGCTGGTGTGAGCTACCAGCCTTGTCCCCAGCTCACCGTCCACCCAGCGGTTCGAAAGCTTCGGCGAGTAGATAAAATGGGTACCACTCCTTAGAGAGGGTGGGCACACTAAACCCCCCCGGTGGGGGAGGTGTTAGCCAGCGAACGGAAGGTTCGGCTCGCAAGATTGAAAAGCCTAGAAGATCTCTTTGGCATCAAGAAGCCTGTAATGGGCCGTTCCGGCCAGGTGGTGGCAGTATGGAGCTGCGACCCGAAGAGTCCTGGAGAGGAAGAGCTGATGTCATCCAGCCAAGCCAAGCCGAGTGGGAAAAATGCTGTCTGGATCACGTCTGAGTTGCAACTGAACAAATCCCTGTTGGTTGCAAAACGTGTGCTGTGTAAAGATTATATGTGTTGTCCTCCCTTACCCCTATAAAGCCTTGTTAGTCCCTTGTGAGATGAGTAACTGTAAATCGCTCAGAGCCAGCTGCTCTGCAAGGATTGAGCGATCAATAAATTGAAAGATTATTATATATCATTTCGTAACCCTGTGGGGTGATTGTGAACTTTTAATGGAATTTACTATTTTTGTGGTGTACAAAACTTACATGTCCACAGACAGTACATATAATTTGCTGTAAAAACATAAACAGAAAAATGTATAAGGTTGTTTTTCTATCTTACTTGTGAATACACTTTTACGCAGTGCTGTAGCTTTGGTAACATAACTGATACGCTGTGGTCCGTTTGTGGTATTTCTACCCTCTGGAGATTGGCAGCCATAATCACAGACCTCTGACCCGTCACAAAGAAATCGAAGTTCAATAATGGAGTGATCTCCTAAATACAGTAACATCTGAGAAGTGTCCTGTTGAGTTGTTGGCTCTTGTTTGGCTACATCCATTGCAGCGGAGGCACGCAGGGCCCAAAGAGTTGTTCATGCTACACATTTCTAAGACTTCTTAGATGATAAAGCCACTTCTGCCTCACCGAATGTTTGCAGTCGCATCCGGTTAAATTGACTGTAATGAAGTTATGTAACCTGACATGACATATCAGAGGACGCGTGGCTCCCCCTCCCATCACGCCAAAAGCTAAATCCAAACACAGGTTACCCTAATGTAGAAATATGTAAGTTCAGTGGAAAAATGACTCCTTGTTTTGAGATAAAACTTGCGATTTATTTTTAGCATGCTGGAGCATGGATCCTTCTCGATCAGCCTCAGAAGACCAGTTTTAAGTACAGCAATAATGTTTCTATCCCGGTTTTAACCTTCCCTTCCTCCTGAACAATTCATGTATCGACCTCCCTTTCCCCACTGAGCCATGCAACAATTCTGTGAGGAAAGCTACC
>NW_015169823.1:157727-157865 GCF_001447785.1 Gekko japonicus | reverse complement strand
CGCGCGCGGCTTACATCCCCCGGGGCCTCGCTGGGCTGTCTTCCCCCCCTCCCCGTTCCCCCTCCCCCGACTTTTTCTCTCTCTCTTTCTCTTTTCCCCCCGTGAACCGAGGTCCGCGCGGCTTACATCCGCCGGGCC
>NW_015169823.1:149159-157100 GCF_001447785.1 Gekko japonicus | reverse complement strand
GCAAGAAATTGCAGGTAGATAAATAGGGACCACTTCAGTGGGAAGGTACCAGTGCTCCGTGTGCCTCAGCGCTTAGTCACGCTGGCCACATGACCATGGAAACGTCTTCGGACAGCGCTGGCTCTTCGGCTTGGAAATGGAGATGAACACCGCCTCCTAGAGTCGGATTCGACTGTCTTTCGAGCAAGGGAAACCTTTACCTTTTACTCTAAAAAGGTAAAGGTAAAGGTTCCCTTGCTGGAAAGCCAGTCGAGTCCGACTCTAGGGTTGCGGTGCTCATCTCCGTTTCAAAGCCGAAGAGCCAGCGCTGTCCGAAGACGTTTCCGTGGTCATGTGGCCGGCATGACTAAACACCAAGGCGCACGGAACGCTGTTCCCTTCCCACCGAAGTGGTCCCTATTGATCTCCTTGCAATTTCTTGCTTTCGAACTGCTAGGTTGGCAGGAGCTGGAACTAGAGACAGGAGCTCACTCTGTCATACGGCACCCCTGGGTCTCGAACTGCTGAACTACTGACCTTCCACAGCCTGCAGTTCAGCGTCTTAACCACTTGAGCCACCGCAGCTCCTACCTTTTACTCAAAGACATGGCCAAATATATTTGGGGACATTTCTGGAGACTTGGGGGCAGTGTCTGGGAGAGTGGAGTTTAGGGAGGGGGCAGATCTCAGTAGGGATGGGATGCCATAGATTATGCTCCCCGACGGTGTCCTTTTCTCCAAAGGAACTTAGTCTGGAGATCCTTTGTGATTCCATGAAGATCGTTTCAGAGGGTAGAGATGTTGCTCTGCAGTGGAACAGTTAGATTTGTGTCTAGTAACACCGAGACAAAATTTGGGGGGGGGGGGTGTTTAGAAGCTTTCATCACATGAAGGGAGCATTGACTCTCAAAAATGTATAACCCAAAAAGCTTATACCCCCAAATCATTTTTATTTTATTTATTTATTTATTAAATTTGATTTGCTAGGCCACCCTTCCCTACAAGTAGGGCTCAGGGGGGCTTACAACAGAATAATCTGCAAAGTTCCTACATTTAAAGCCAACACTGAAACCACCGAAAAACGGATCAGTAAGTAGGAACAAAAATACGTATCCAAGATGGCGGGGGAAATCAGCTCCCCCAGCCTCCTTGGGGGGAGGGGTTGCAAGGGATGGGAAAGTATATGAAAGTGCCAGAGGCCATGCTATCCCCGGTCGCTGTCCTCAGACAAATGCCTGATGGAACATCTCTGCCTTACATGCAGGGCCGGCTTGCTCACTAGGCGAACTAGACGTTCGCCTAGAGTGGGCCAGCCCTTAGGGGTGCCAAACTGCACCCACCCCCCGCCAAAAGCCCCCCTAGTTGGAAGGCACCCTCCCCCCTTACCTTTGTTCCTCTGCCGGCCCAACAGCTGCCCCTTCTGACCTCCGCTTGAACTTTTCCCCTCGGCGCGCGCACCCCCCCCTCCCCCCAAGCCCACTCCTCTGCTTTGCACAAATTTTGACTTGTCCCTCCCCCGCCAGCCCCACTCCGAAGGCCCCCCTCCCCTGGCTGGGTTCCAGCCGATCTGGCCCCCATGCCACAAAGTGCCCAGAGAGGGAGGGCCGTGCTGTGCAGACGGCCCCCCAGAGACGCACTTGGCCGGGGGGGGGGGAGGAGTGGTGGGGCGGCAGGTCCTGCTCAGATGTGGCCTTTCCACTCCCCACTGAGGCCAAACTTCCAGACCAGGATGGGGGGGGGCACCGAGCTCAGCTTCTGCAAACGTCCCCTGAGCCCCCAGCAAGTGGAGGGGGGCAGGGGCCAGAGGCCAGACATTCCGTTTTGGGTCCGCTGGGTGGGGAGAGACCAGGGATGGAGGGGGGTGCCACAAGGTGAGGGGGTTGCCACAAGGCAACCTCACAGGGGTGTGTGTGTGCTAGTTTCGCCTAGAGCACTGAAAAACCTCGGGCCGGCCCTGTATCTGTCATCAGGTTTGGGAGACCTTCCTGGTTTGTGGCAGAAGATACCAAACCCACAGTGAGCTCTGAGGCTGAGCTCTGGAAGTGAAAACAGTTTCCAAGGCAGAGGACATTATGGACAGGATGTCTCGAACCCAATTTTCAGACCTTTTGATGTCAGCTTTGAGATCAAGCTATTAAACTGCAATTCTAAAGCTATTTATTCAGGATTAGCCACATTAAGCCCCGGAGCTAATCACAGGGGATTTAATCTATGATCTAACATTTATTGTTGGAAATCTTTCCCCCCCCCAGACTGAAGAATGGGAGGAAAATATCCACAAGCAGGTAGTTTCCCTGTACCTCTTCCTTCTTCCTGTTTTGATGGCCACTCTCAAGCGTCTCTGGGAGAGAAGGAACCACTACCTGAGATCATTCACAGTACAATCCTAAACAGTTACATTCTCCTAATATCCATTGATTTCAATGGACCTAGAAGGACTGACCTGACCTGGATAGCCCAGGCTAGCCCGATCTCATCAGATCTTAGAAACTAAGCAGGGTCAGCCCTGGCAAGTATTTGGATGGGGGACCACCAAGGAATCCCAGGGTCGTGACATGGAGGCAGGCAATGGCTCACCACCTCAGAATGTCTCTTGCCTTGAAAGCCCTACGGTGTCACTACGTTAGCAGTGACTTGACGACAACTTCCACCACCACCACCACCACCAGAAGGGTGTAACAGCACAATCCTAAGAATTGCTTTCCTGGGAGTAAGTCCCATCGAATACAGCATAGTAGAATTTTGAGTAGACCTGCTCAGGATTCCTCTCTTACTCTTTTTAGGACCTTCCTATATGTTAGTAAAGGTTTCCCTTGCTCGAAAGCCCGTCGAATCTGACTCTAGGGGGCGGCGCTCATCTGTTTCCAAGCCAAATAGCCAGCCCTGTCTGAAGATGTTTCCATGGTCATGTGGCCGGCAAGACTAGACACCAAGGCACATGGAACGCTGTTCCCTTCCCACTGAAGCGGTACCTATTTATCTACTTGCAGTTTCTTGCTTTCGAACTGATAGGTTGGCAGGAGCTGGAACTAGAGACGGGAGCTCACTCCGTCTTGCGGCACAGTTGGGTCTCGAATGGCTGAACTACCGATCTTCCAATCTGCAGCTCAGCATCTTAACCACTTTAGCCACCACTGTCCCTTCCTATATGTTAAAGGTAAAGGTAAAGGTTCCCTTGCTCGAAAGCCAGTCGAATCCGACTCTAGGGTTGCGGTGCTCATCTCGGTTTCAAAGCCGAAGAGCTAGCACTGTCCAAAGATGTTTCCGTGGTCATGTGGCCGGCATGACTAAACACCAAGGTGCACGGAACGCTGTTACCTTCCCACTGAAGTAGTACCTATTTATCTACTTGCAATTTCTTGCTTTCGAACTGCTAGGTTGGCAGTTAAGTTAAGCAAGTGCTATTGAGCCGTGGCCCCTCCCCCCCAAAATGGTGACAAGACTCTACTGTTTTCACAAACAAAATCACACTATCTCCCCCCCAAAAAATATGACCTTGGCTTTTGCTTTTTAATTGTATAATGAATGCAAGAAGTAATCAAAAAGAGATAGCCAGCAATTCAATCCTTTAGAGAGCCATTCAGATTCAGTTGTCCCTTCTAAGAACTGAAGGGGAAGAAAAGCCATTTGTTAATTTAGTCAATTAGCATACTTTGAAAGCAGTATTCAGTGTATTAAGAAACCTCTCCCTAGAGTGTGCCCATATTCTACAAAAATGTAATTTTTTAATAATGTTTATAACAAAGAAAGGTCATTCCTCAGATGTACTTGTCAAAAGACTGTGATTTTAAAAAAATGAGCAGTTCTAATGAAAATGGATCTTCTTCGCCCAAATGAAACAAAAAGTAGCATGAATTAGATATGAAACATGTGTGGTGTATTTTTGCAATGGGTCATTTTTATTTCACAACTTTGTGTAACATTATTTTGTCAAGCTCTATCCAACATGAATGAAGGTTCTGAAAGTACACTACCGACAGAAAAAGGAATGAGCCCCTGATGGTACCTTAGATACAAGAACGCATGAAGCTGCTTTCTGATGAATCAGACCCTTGGTCCGTCAACATCAGCGTTGTCTACTCAGACTGGCAGCAGCTCTCCAAGGTCTCAGATCAAAGTCTTTCAAATCACCTACTGCTCGATCCTTTTAACTGGAGATGCTGGGGATTGAACCTGGGACCTTCAGCATGCCAAGAAAAGGAACATAATAACATAAGAAGAGTCCTGCTGGATCAGACCAGGGGTCCATCTAGTCCAGCAGCCTGTTTTACGCCCCGGATCCAGTAGAAACATAGCAGCATATTTTGAGCCTGAATGTTTTTTTTTTTTAGATAATTGAGATCAGCGTCCTATCTGAATTTAATATTCTTAAGACTTGTTGTCTAACATTTATGAAACTGAGAGCTTTGGCACCACTATAATATCTCCTGAAGAAGATTCATTTTTTGAAACGTTGTTATGTAATCCGGAGACGACGTTGTGTATCATGTTATAGTGCTTTAGATTGCAATACATAAACAGCATTCTTTATAAGTCTTATGACTGTTTGATTGTGGGTCAGACTATCACGACTGTTGGCTTTATACTTGTTTAACTTACACAGTGGGCAGCCAGTTCCTCGGGAGGTACAACAAAAGGGCATAGAGGCTGAGGTCTTCCCCCGATGTCACCTCCAGGTACTGGTGTGGCATCCAAAGGTTTACTGCCTCTGAATGTAGAAGTTCCCTAATGTTCTACCACTGAGCCTCAACATTTGAGACCACAACTGTAAGAGCAACGATTTTAAAAATCCGTTGAACTAGATTAGGATTACATTGTTTAGGATGCCGCTGATTAGGGCTGCAATCACACACACTAAATAATCCACTTTCAATGCACTTCCCAACTGGATTTTACTGTGTGAACTGGCAAAATTCAGTTGGAAAGTGCATTGAAAGTGGATTGAAAATGGATTATTTAGTGTGTGTGATTGCAGCCTAGGATTATGCTGAAGCAGCCAGAGCAAAATTTAGGAACAGCTAAGCATCTTGTAGCAACTGAAAGACTCACCCACCCATCTATTGCAGCATAAAATTTCACAGGGGGAAAAAACATATTTGTCAGAATCAAGGATAGGTTTGAAATGGTTCCAGAAGAGCTTGTTTTGTGATTCCCTAATCATCTGTGATGATTTATGAATTAGGATCCTCTGTGAAACATGTTGATTACCCTCTCAATGGACTTCACTTGCCTTTAGCGATGTCAAAGACCAGTCCTTTTGATCCCAGATTAGATTGCATCAGTTGTAGAAAGAGAAAGAAAAAATGGCCAGTGCCAAAGCAGAAGCAAAGAATGTCAACAGTAGCTTCCAGCCATGACAGTAAGGGTAGTGTTATGGTCGTCTGTTGTTGTATTTTCAAAGAAAGGGTTCCTCCCTGAAATCACTATTTTGGAGTCAAAAATCAAAACAATAGAGCTCAGCCTAGCAAAAATAACATATCAAATTATGGTAAAATGGTTACTGCATCATTGCTTATATATTTATTTATACCCCACTGGTATAAATGGGCCCCAGATGGGTTATACATATTCTCCCCTCCATTTTACCCTCGCAAATACCTATACGGTAGGTCAAGATGGGTAGCTGTGTTACTCTGTCTGTAGCAGTAGAAAAGAGCAAGAGTCCAGTAGTACCTTAAAGACTAACAACATTTGTGGCAGGGGATGAGTTCACTTCTTCAGATACAGCTAGAATGGGAGTCCATCTGTCCTTATAACTTGGAGAGAGGAGTGATTTCAGATGCCAAATGACAATAGCTGGTGAATGACAATAGCCGGTGAATGACAATGAATGACAATGGCAAGTGTGATTGGATTAGGTGTGATATGCAGAGGGGCAGCAGGCATGGAGGAATGAGCATTGGTGATGAGACGGGAAACCTAGCTCTTGATTCAGTCCAGGAGAATGCATTGTCTTGAGCTTCATTATCAGTTGCAATTCAGCAGTCTATAAAGTTGGGTAGGCTGAGAGTGTCACCCAGTAAGCTTCCATAGTGGAATGGGAATTCCTGCCTTTGTCTCCACGATCCTAGTCCAACAGTTTAACCACTACACCAAAGCTTTACAGTTAGCATAAGCTTTTCTTTTTGCCACTATGTCTCTGCATTCCTCAGTGTTCCATTCATGTACTCTACCACTGAAAAGGAGATCTTATGTATTCTGAAAGTTGAATCCTAAACCAAATGGTATTCTTCTAAGCCTGTTTAAATCAAGAGTGCAACTGTGTTTAGGATTGCACTGCAAATAAACTAAATTCTGCCAAGAAACCCTCCACATTCTAAAGCAGGAAAAAACCACGAAAAATGGTCTACAATAGAATCTGCATGTAGGAATGACAAACCCAGTTCAAATTGGAATTTTTAATGGTTTCTCCAGTTTTAAGATTGAGCTGTGGTTGTCCCTTTTCCTGAACATACCAAACCAAGTTTGATGGACATGGTGCCATAAATTGACACCTGGTTTTTGTTTGCATCAAGTGCATAAAATTGCAAAAAAAAAAAAAAAAAAAAACCAAAAAAGTAAAAGAAACAAACAAAAATGAGAAATTTGCCTAAATTAATGTCCAAGATAAAATTTATCTTCTCAATTCCAGCCATGCTCCAGAATAGGAAAAAATTGGGGGGGAAGGCATTTTTGTAACTGGCTGGCTGTTAAATTCTGCTCAAATAAAATATCAACCTTTTTTTGGTAACTTCTTTTGCTGGAAGTCAAAGCCCCTGCATCTGCAGCTTCCTCTACACCGAATCTGGAAAATGAGTTTAACATGCAAAATAAGCTTGGACAGATTCTGTGATAAAATACACCCGTTTAACTTTTTCCAGACCTACACAATGGCTCTGAATACTTCCAACAAACTAGGTATCAAAGGAGCTGTCCATAGCATTAGTGCTGTCCATAGGGTTAGTGCTGAATTCTTATGGGGCTGAATTGTAACAAAGCTGCCCCATACCAAGAGAGATCACTGGCCCAACAAAGTCAGTATTTTCTACTCTGACTGGCAGCTCCTTTCCATGGTATCAGTTTGGGGCCTTTCATATAATCTTTTGCCTGAGCCTTTGAACTAGAGTTGCTGGGTTTTGAACTTGGGACCTTCTTCATATAAGCAGACTAGGAATAAGGTCCATTGTGGAAATAAATACAATGGGATCTAGAAAGAGGCTCTGGGAGAGTGCTCTGGCTTTGGGCAAACAGTGTCAATTTGCTGTGGTGACCTCAGCAGGGTATAATGACAGAGTCCACTGTTTTCTCCAGAGGAACTGATCTCTGCTACCTGAAGAGCAGTTGTAATTTTGTGTGATCTCTAGTCCTCACCTGGAGATTGGCAACAATTGTTACCCAGGATGAAATGGCTGGTTTGGAGGGTGGAGTCTATGGCATTCTACCTGTCTGAGGTCCCACCCCTTCGCAAACCCCACCCTCTCCAGGCTCCACCCCTCAAATCCCCAGGAATTTGCCAGCCTGGAGTTGGCAACCCCATCTCCTTCCCAGGTAACCATCAACCTACCATTATCTGCCCCTTTGACTTCAGCTGACTTCCGCCCTCCCTTCTGCAGAGCAATTGTAATTTTGAGCGGTCTCCAGCCCTCACCTGGAGATTGGCAACAATGGTTCCCTATGTGGGACTGACTGGTTTGGAGGGTGGAGTCTATGGCAGTGTACCTGTCTGAGGTCCCACCCCTCCTCAAACCTCACCCTCTTCAGGCTCCATCCCTCAAATCTCCAGGAATTTCCCATCGGGAGTTGGCAACCCTATCAGGATTGGCCCCAATGTGGTTTCTCCCAAAGGCCAAAGTAGGGGACAGGACCAAGCTTAGTTGCCTACCAACAGGCACTGAGGGGAATGTAGGGTTGCCAGCTCTAAGGAGGGAAATACCTGGAGGTTTGGGGGGTGGATCCTGTGGAGGGCAGCATTGGGCGGGGGGG
>NW_015169823.1:148233-148526 GCF_001447785.1 Gekko japonicus | reverse complement strand
AGCTTTAAGAGCTATCCAGCTGTCACCTGGAGATTGGCAACAGCTTGTTTGGAGGGTGGGGAGTATGGCATTGTATCTGTCTGAGGTCCCCCTCTTCCTCCTCCTCCTCAGACCCCACCCACAGCAGGCTTCATCCCTAAAATATCCTGGAAGTTTCCAACCTGGAGTTGGCAACCCTATGTCCTTTCCAGGCAACCATCAGCCTACCTTTATCTGCCTTTCTGTCTTCAGGTTTACATCCCCCCCCCCAGCCTCTGCCTAGGGAAAGGGCAGTCTTTCCCTGCAGTTGGAAC
>NW_015169823.1:139024-148045 GCF_001447785.1 Gekko japonicus | reverse complement strand
ATCATTCTCCTCTCCCCCGTATGATCCGCACAACTACCCTATGAGGTATGTTAAGGTTGAAAGTGTGTGAATGGTCCATAATCCCCCAGGCAGCTTTTAAAACATGAACCTGGGACCTGCACACCACCAGAATACAGCAGGTTCCATATGCAACTGACATTCCAACTGCCTTGCGGGGGGGGGGAGTTTGAGGTGTGGAATGGAGTGAAGTCCAATCAGCTTCCATATGCAAAAGACCTTGAAACGCTGGGCGGGACTGCACAAAGCAGCCAGTCAACCCAGCCAGCGTCTTCTGACCGACAGTTCTTGCGGCTAAACACTAAAGGTGTGCATTTGGAACGTTGGAGTCCACTACGGCTTTATAAATAAGGGAGAGATGCTCTGCCACTGAGCTACAGCCCCTCCCCAACTAGATCCAAGAACTGGATCAAAAGTTCTCATCATGCTGTTGGAATGGCTCATCCATTGGTTTAGAGGGGGGAGAGTAATTTTGCTTGATTCTTCTTCCAACAGCAGACCTTGCCATTCCTCCCCCCCCCCCGGCTCCATCAGGTCCACTAAACCCACCAGCAGAATTCCAGTGGACTGAAGGAGCAGCAGCAAGAAGAGAAGGCAGAGAAATCTTCTCTGCTCACTCCATTCTACTGATGGCGCTTTGGATCCAACCCAGAGACTCTATGCCTCACATTTCATGCCTTCTGCTAAAGATCAGCCTCTGATATCCAGGGATAATAGAAATGAGTGATATTTGAAATTGGTTATCATCCTATCAGACATGGAAAAAAATACATCCCCCCCCCACTTACCTCCCCATCTAAAATATTGACCACCACGTCACCGTCTCAAATTACCCATACTAAATTATTGACAATAGCTACAAAGAGACCATTTGGGATACAATACAAAAATAAAAGCGAGGCTATCGACAGTCCTGAAGCATTAGCAAAACATCGAGGCTACTTTCCCCCTCTAAATGGTGTCGAAAAAATGCATCAATCTGGAATAAAGATCTGTTCGAAACAGAAAATACTGCAGGTACATTTATCAATGATGGGATTATTGTTTCCTGTCAAGCTGGGAGAGAGTGATAGCTTTCAATTTGATATAGCAAAGAGATTGTGTAGGGCTTTGAGTCTCTTATACAAGGTAGATCTTCTTTACGGAAACATACAAGCAGATAATAATCACATTAAGTTTCATTACCATCATTGCTGAGTCTCTGTCTCTCTCTCTCGCTCTCATCGTCAAGTTGCAGCCGACTTCTAGCTTTTCAAGGCAGGAGATGTTCAGAGGTAGTTTGCCCATGCCTGCCTCTGTGCAATGATCCTGGTATTCCTTCATGCTCTCCCATCCAAATACTGGCCAAGGCTGACCCTGTTTAGTTTCAGACAAAAGAACAGGCATTTAAATGCACAGGTTACTGCCATATGATATTTGTAGGAGTTTGGCTGAATGAACACTGAGTGTACAGGAAGATCAGTGGCTCAGTGGGAGATCATCTGCTTGGCATGCAGAAGGTCCCAGGTTTAATCCCTGGCAGTGTCCCCTCTAAGCTGAGTTAGTGTGAGCTAGCTCACAGTTCTTTAGCCTCCGGCTCACACATTTTTGCCTTAGCTCAGGAAGGATGGCTCCAGAGCAGACTAACGTATGCAGCAGCCAAATCGCTCGCTCACAACTTTGATGCCAGGAGCTCAGAAAGCAGAATTTTTGCTCACAAGACTCCAGAGCTTAGAGGGAGCACTGATCCCCGGCACGTCCAGTTTAAAAAGGTTCTGGCAGGAGGTGATGTGAAAGACCTCCTCCACCTGAGACCCTGGGGAGCTGCTGTCAGTCTGAGTAGACAATGCGGACCTTCATGGAGCAAGGATCTGATTCAGTATAAGGCAGCCTCATGTGTTCATGCTATAACCATTGTGGTGTAGTGTCAGGCTAGGATCGGGGAGAGCCATGTTCAGATCTTCACTCCATGCAAAATCACTGGGTGACCTTTGGCCATGCCACTCCCCTGCAGCCTAACTTACCTCACAAGGTTGCTGACAAAATGACAAAATGGAAGAGGGGGGAGCGATACTGTGAGGTATTTGGGGTCCCCACTGAAATATGAAAGTGGGCAAGAATATGAAGTGGGCAAGAATAAGCACAGCTAGACCTGTTTTGATCAGTAGGGCTGGCGAGTGGATAGAAGTATTCGGAGGTACAGAATTTTTTGTAAGTCGTTCCGAGCACTGCCATAGAATCCATAGAGTCCCCACTGAGGTGAAAAGTGGGGTATAAATATTGAAAGAAAAACAAATACACGGGACACGCACAGGAAACTGCCTTCTACTGAATCAGACCTCCCTTGTTCCATCGAAGTTAGTATTGCCTACTCAGGCTGGCAGCGGCTTTCCAGGGTCTCAGGCTGAGGTGTTCCACATCACCTGCTGCCTGGTCCTTTTTACCAGGGAATGCTGGGGATTGAACCTGGGACCTTCTGCATGCCAAGCAGAGGTTCTTCCCCTGAGCCAAAGCTCCTCCCCTTATAGATATTTAAACAGTCATATTATGAAGTGGGCAAGAATAAGCACAGCTAGATCTGTTTTGATCAGTAGGGCTGGCGAGTGAATATAAATATTTGGAGGTACGGAATTTTTTGTAAGTCGTTCCGAGCACTGCCATAGAATCTGTCACTGCCTTTAACTGTTCAGACCCTCTTGCATGGAAACAGCATCCCAAAAGATGAATGGATCCCATCTGCAAAATGACTTTTGAGTTTATTTTCCTAAAATATCAACTCTGTCTGAAACAACAATATCCCCATAACAATCTGCACAGCTTACGGGGAAGCCTATCAAGTGAGATTTATTTATATAGTATAATTCAAATGTGCCAGGCAGAAGGGGGGTGGGTGGCGGAAATCAGCACTGGTAATCAGAAAGGTAGGAAACAAATATGTAAACCACAATACGGAAAAGACATCATGAGGAAAGAACAAGCCGTAAATTTAAAAACAATGAAATGCGCAATCGATACCTCACTCAAAAAAAAATAATAATGTCAGAACAGAAGGAGAAAAGAGTGTGTAGGAATGCAAAATTGAAGGCGAGGAAGCGGAATAACTGGAGAGGGAATCAGACAGAGTGATTTTCTAAAGAAAAAAGGGAATGCATTCTAGAAATCTGTGGGCCTTGGACCAAGGGATTGCTACCACAAGAGATCTGCACTATGTCATTCAAACACTGGATGACATAGTGCCAATTTTTCAGTGAGGAGGAGATGGAGACAAAGATGAAGATGACGATGGTGATGGTGATGATTGGGACCACCTCTCTCGGTATTCCGCCGGAACCGCATTATGCCTCAGGGAGCGGCGGCGCAGGCAGTAAGAATGCCTGCTATAACATCAACGAACAGCCACCATGGTGGTTCAAGACCCACCGCAGCCGGGGTGAGCTCACGGCCCTAGTCCCAGCTCCACCCACCCAGTGGTTCGAAAGCATTAATATCCAGCAAGTAGATAAATGGGTACCTGCCCTAGGTGGCAGGGGGCACCCTCCTCCGGTGGGGTGCACAGCAGAGGCATTGGCGGCAATGGAGCGGCAACGGCAGAGCGGCAGTGGAGCGATGGAGCGGCTGAGGAGTGCCCTGTGACCGCAGCATTGAGCGGCAGAATCCGGCAGAGGCGGAGTCACGGAGGTGCGGTGGCATGTCGGTGCAGCGCGATGGAGCCGAAGGGACGATGGTTGGAGCTGCGGCAGTCACAGGGCCATGCACCGGATGAGCCCGCCGGAGGAAGCCGCTGGACCGGAAAGAGATCTGCCCCAGGACATTGGAGGTGAAACGCCGACATCCGAGGCCGCCGGAAGGAGCCAGATAGCAACAACAAGCCCTGCTGCCGGGTGCTGATAGGAAGTCACTCCCCTCTATAATTGTGGCCCTAGTTAGGAACCAAAAATTGTGTATAAACCGCTCAGAGACCCTTCGGGGTTCGAGTGGTATATAAATTGAATGATAGATAGATAGATAGATAGATAGATAGATAGATAGATAGATAGATAGATAGATAGATAAATGCTCAGGAAATAAGAACTTCCTGGCGGTCCCCAGCAGTGTTCCCTCTAAGTTGAGTTAGTGTGAGCCAGCTCACAGTTTTTTAGCCTCCAGCTCACAGATATTTGCCTTAGCTCAGGAAGGAGGGCTCCAGAGCAAACTGATTTATGCAGCAGCCAAATCGCTCGCTCACAACTTTAATGCTAGTAGCTCACAAAGTGGAATTTTTGCTCACAGGACTCCACAGCTTAGAGGGAGCATTGGTCCTCGGGCTGAGTGAGGTCCAACTGTCCTCAACCAGGGCTAGGGCTTTTTCAGTGGAACTCTCTGCCAGAAGACATCCATGCCCTGTGGGAGTTATTATCCTTCCACAGGGCATGTAAGCAGGGCCGGCCCGAGGTTTTTCAGCGCTCTAGGCGAAACTAGCCCCCCCCCCCCCTGGTGAGGCTGCCTTGTGGCAACCCCCTCACCTTGTGGCACCCCCCTCCATCCCTGGTCTCTCCCCACCCAGCGGACCCAAAACAGAATGTCTGGCCTCTGGCCCCTGCCCCCCTCCACTTGCTGGGGGCTCAGGGGACGTTTGCAGAAGCTGAGCTCGGTGCCCCCCATCCCGGTCTGGAAGTTTGGCCTTAGTGGGGAGTGGAAAGGCCACATCTGAGCAGGACCTGTCACCCCCACCACTCCTCCCCCTCTGGCCAAGTGCGCCTCTGGGGGGCCATCTGCACAGTGCGGCCCTCCCTCTCCGGGCACTTCACGGCATGGGGGCCAGGCTGGCTGGAACCCGGCCCAGGGAGGGGGGGCTTCGGAGCAGGGCAGAGGGGTGGGCTTGGGGGGAGGGTGGGGCGCGTGCCACAGGGAAAAGTTTGAGTGGAGGACAGAGGGGGTGGCTGGCGGGGCAGCAGAGGAACAACTTGGGCAGCTGTTGGGCCGGCAGAGGAACAAAGGTAAGGGGGGAAGGTGCCTTCCGACTAGGGGGGGCTTTTGGCGGGGGGGCGGGTGCAGTTTGGCACCCCTAAGGGCTGGCCCACTCTAGGCGAACGTCTAGTTCGCCTAGTGAGCAAGCCGGCCCTGGACAGATATACTCATTATATCTGTTATCATATCCCTTCCAGAGAGAATCATAGAGATGGTCTGCATGGAAGGGGCCATGCAGACCATCTGGTCCAACTCCCTGCTCAGTGCAGGATCAGCCCTAGAGCATCCCTGACTAGTGTTTGTCCAGCCGCTGCTGGAATGGCTCCTTACCCTCCTCTACATGACAGGAACAGCTCCCTGCCGTCTGCTAAGTGACAGTACTTCGAATACAATCCTGTTCCCCCTCAACCTCCTCTTCTCCAAACTGAACATTCCCAAGCCTTTCCTCATAGGGCTTGGCCTCGTCGCTCTCACAAGAAGTGCACAAGACTGAGACAGATCTGCCCCCCCCATTTTTGCAAACCTTCCTGAAACAGTAACAAGCTTATTGATTAATCAGGCTTTAAATGGGTGTTTAGTATTCTCTGGAAACCAACAGAGCCATCGTGGACTCTGACTCCAACTAGTTAGAAACAAGGCATTAACGTTTGTACACCCTTCCTTTTAGTCAAGCTGATTAGAAGGTCTTGTCTTCTTCATGCTTTTGTTGAAGAAGTCGGCGAAGTCCAACCAGTAGCCTTCTTCGGAAAGTCTTCCCTGGCTTGTTAGTGATTGACATAAACTTTGGACTGGACCCATTTATTCATTGTTTGAACGAACCGTTTATACCCTGCCCCTTAGACTCAAATGTTTCTGAGAGGGCTCATCAAGATAACTTTAGTTCAATCAACTGATTGATCTGTAAAATCCAATGACTTCCTCTAGTGGCTTCCTCCAATGGATCTAGCCTTGGTTCAGAGGAAGTGTTCCTCCGTCAGAGGATATTTGACCCCATCAAAGCAGGAAGAAGGAGAAGGCGATCATTGGATCCAACGTTGTCGAAGGAATCCTTGAACTGAACCCTTGGATCCAACCCATTTGGAGACTCTTTCCAAACAAGGAGTGCATAGATAAGAGCCAAGCTCTGATTCCAGAAACCGGATGCCAGAGTAATATTGCCTTAAGGATTGGATCAAGACTGATGTTTCCACTCGTGGAAGATGCATCCATGAGTGGAACATGGCTTTCTTGCCCCCACCCTCCTGTGCTGCTCTTCAGGACAGGGGCACCCCCAGGAGTGGCACGGAGGGCAAATCTGGGGTCTACAGCAGGGAGAGGGAATTGTTGGAAAATACCCCTTCCCTTCCGTTGGCTGAAAATTTAGTCTGGATCTAACCTTATGAACACTCCTATTAGTGTAAATGCAACAGAAAATTGTCCTATGGGATTTCTGATGTTATGCTGAAGATTATAAATGGAGTATGGTTAATTAGTTAATCTAGCTTGTGTTTTTTCAAAGGTTAAAGGGAAGACGGGTCAGGAGTAGATTGCTCCCCAGATTTCCCCTCCCCCAGCTCTAAGCCTTGTGTATTAATGTGCAAATCTGCATTACGCAATGTAGATGAATTTGTTGCACTCCATCTGGCAGCAGAGGCGAGAGAGAGAGAGACAGAGAGAGAAAATTAGTCAGGAACTTTATTAATCACTTGGGGATCAAGTGAGTGCTGCAATTAGCCTGAAATGGCATTTAAAAATGTTGCCGATAGTGTACTGTAAATCAGCCCTAACTTAGTAAATCAAGGCTCACTGAGAAAATTTGACTTTGTAAAGTCAGTAGTCCATGTATCACACGGGCTCAGCGGGGCTCTGGTTTGTTTAGTTCTGTGTCCAAGGAACAAGAAACATTCTGTACAAGATGAAGTGGAATGGGGGGGAAAGCAACAACAACAACAACAACATGGTTTTAGGGTAATGAGATATGTGCCCTGGTACCCCAAAGAAACGGAGCTGCGGTGGCTCAAGTGGTTAAGATGCTGAACTGCAGGCTGTGGAAGGTCAGTAGTTCAGCAGTTCGAGACCCGAGTATGCCGCATGACGGAGTGAGCTCCCGTCTCTAGTTCCAGCTCCTGCCAACCTTGCAGTTCGAAAGCAAGAAATTGCAAGTAGATAAATAGGTACCACTTCGGTGGGAAGGTCACAGCGTTCCGTGCGCCTTGGTGTTTAGTCATGCCGGCCACATGACCACGGACACGTCTTCGGACAGCGCTGGCTCTTCGGCTTTGAAACGGAGATGAGCACCGCAACCCTAGAGTCGGACTCGACTGGCTTTCGAGCAAGGGAAACCTTTACCTTTACCTTACCCCAAAGAAAGGCACAAGATCATAGCATGGCTGTAACTGTGTGTGTGCAAAATGCGGTCACATTGCAGCCAACTTAGGGTGACCCCAGAGATGTTCTAAGGTGGTTTCCAATTGCCTGCCTCTGCATAGCAACCCTGGTATTCTTTGGTGGTCTCCCATCCAAATACTGAGCAGCGCCGACCCTGCTTGGCTTCTGAGATCTGACGGGAGTGGGATAGGCATGGGTTAAACTAGTTTCTCAAAATAAGCTGACCTGCATAATCAAATGTTAACAATGCTAATATTTCATGCGGAGGGCTACACAAGGCAACCTAGCCACGGCTTCCTTTGATCGGTCAAATCTACCTGGGCTCCAAACTAGTTGGCAGCTGCCTCTGGCCTTGTTGATCCTTACCTGCACATACTGTGCTGAGAGTCGCCAAGGCCCACCTCCCTTCCGTGATGGACCATAAAGCCACAAACAGGTTTGGAAAGACGTTCAGCACCAAAGGTGCTCCTTCCAGAGCCCCATCCTGCCATAAAGCCGGTGATGGTCTGTTCAGGACACGCCCTCCATCACTCCAGATGGCTCAGGGTGCTGGCCGCTGATCCCTACCTCCCATGAGCAACCTGCCCTATCCCTGCAAAACTACTTATGGTCTAAACTGTTGGATATTGTGACTCTGCATGCAAGGAGGGAAAAGGTTAAGAGAATTCTCTCACTCGGGTATACTTGGCAGTGGGACCCATTCTCTCATCGGTCAGATGCTGAGCCTTCTTGGGCCCTTGCTTGCCTTCTGTTTTTCATCTTAGATAGGACCTCTCGTCTTCTCTCTCTTACCTGGGCTTGGAGCTGCAGCAAGTTAACCTCTTTTGAAGTTAATCTGTTCCCAATAAGTTAAATGTGCCTACATGAATATGTCATGTAAGATGTGCTTCTGTTTTTGTAAGTAAAATTTCTTTCTCTGGTCATCACTGGAGTCAGGCCATCTTTGTAATTTGTTTGAACTGCATTTTCCCCTTAACTGGGAAATGTGGAGGTTTGGGGATCCTGTGTAAAGCTTCTGTGCTTTTGAGACATTTTTTTTTTTTTACATTTAACCCAATATAAACAGCTTATGACAGTGGTGTTGAACTCGTTTGTTATGGAGGGCCGGATTTGACATAAATTGGACTTTGTCGGGCCAGGCCATGTGTGTCATAAAATGTAATGCCAGGTAGCGGAGATATAAACTTGATAAAGGACACAAACACAAAGATTATTATTATTTTTCTTGTTGTTGTTGTTCAGTCGCACAGTCGAGTCCGACTCTTCGCGACCCCATGGACCAGATCACGCCAGGCCTTCCGGTCTTCCACCATCCTCTGAAGTTTGCTCAACTTCATGTTCGTTGCATCTATGACACTGTCTAACCATCTCATCCTTTGCCGTCCCCGTCTTCTTTGACCTTCAATCTTTCCCAGCATTATTTTTTTTACTTAAAATGAAAACATGCTCGAAACACGAGCACTCTTGCAATATTTTGTTTATTTAACAGTCTCTGATAACTGACACTTCTTGCTCTGAATTATTGCATCAAAATGTCTGTGCTGTAGCAATCTGGGAGGGGGAGGAGCCTCAGCCCAGTGCAGGGAGCAGAAGCTTGCCTATCTATCTCTCCTGAGTGATTGAGAGAGTCTGGGAAAGCAAGCTATGACGCAGCAGCAGAACTGGAGGAAGCAGCAGAAGACTGTTGGTCTCTTGGGGGCCTCATGTTTG
>NW_015169823.1:137162-138800 GCF_001447785.1 Gekko japonicus | reverse complement strand
GATCCCGATATTTCTAAAAGAGCTCAGAACTTCTCTAACTTTGTCCTCCCTCAAAGACAGAAACCGAGGCTTGAAGGCTGGCAATACTATTATGGTTGCCTACCAGTGGCCACTAAGAACATTAGTTTCTTAAAGGTACTGCTTCTATTGGGGGAGGGGTTATTTTGCAGATTTTTCTGCAAACCTGGAGTGTTTTTCAGATTTCTAGAAAGATCTGTTTTCTCAATTCACGGCTCTGGATCTCTGAATTGAAGTATCTACAGATTTGGCCATGCTGAGAATTAGATATGTTGATAACCAAAGGATATACAGGTAAACCTGTGTTTATTCTCTGTTAATGTTCGGATCCCTTTAATCTGAAGCATGACCTTAAAGTTTTAGCCAATCTCTCTCTTTTCCAATGCACTTATTTTGATCTGTACGGGCATATTCCCATTTGGCAGTTTGCTCAGGGGAAAAAAAGGGATCTGATTAAATGCACCGTGTTAAAGCTACAATCTGGAAATCATTCCCGGTCTCTGCAATGCATATGCAACAGTTTCAGTCTTCCCCACTGTGGTGTATTTCGATCAGATATTGTCTTGCAGGTTCATATTTCATAGCTGGGCAGCAGTTACGTGTTTGACTTTCAGCTGATCGGTAGCCAAGGTACGGCAAAAGAGGAGAACAAACACCTTCTGTGCTTGTTGAATTTAGGACTGACACTTTTTCAGTTAGGGGGAAAACATATTTTTTTGGGGGGGGTGGATGTTTTTTTAGTTTTGAGGAATGTGGATTTAAGGGAAGGGAACTGGTGTTAGATGGCTGGCAGGGATCAAAGTGGGAGAGGGGGAGGTGTGAGGAACAGGCTGCTGGGGTTATGAGCAGTGTTCCCGCTAAGTTGAGTTAGTGTGAGCTAGCTCACAGTTTTTTAGTCTCTGGCTCACACATTTTTGTCTTAGCTCAGGAAGGATGGCTCCAGAGAAAACTAATTTATGCAGTAGCCAAATCGCTCACTCACAACTTTAATGCCGGTAGCTCACAAACTAGAATTTTTGCTCATGAGACTCCACAGCTTAGAGGGAGTATTGGTCATGAGAGGTTGTGCCGAAATCTAGTCAAGGAAAGTTAGGTTCGTCATCCTCAGGGTTCTTCAGGCACTCTCTGGAAGCAGAGAGTAAGGGCTTGAGCTAGATGGGGAGACGGTCCTTGAAGGCAGTGAGGTTGGAACATTTGTGAGGCTGCCTTCTAATGAGTCAGACCCCTGGCTCCATCAAGGTGAATATTGCCTACTGTGCCTGACAGTGGCTCTCCAGGGTCTCAGATAGATAGCTACTAGCTAATCCTTTTAACTGGAATTGCCAGGAACTGAATCTGGGAACTTGTGCATGCCAAGCAGATGCTCTATCACTAGGCCACAGCCCCTCACCTGAAGGGTAGCAAGCAGCATGGACTGACTTCATACCCAAGAGCCAAAGGCCAGACTCTGAGTACTTAGGCCAGGCTTGGCCAAGCCAGCGGCTTCACAGTGTCCCTAAGAGGAAGGCCTGAACTGCATCTCCCTGCAAAACGATTTGAGCATGAACAGTTAAAGAAAGCGACACTCAGCTCAATTTTAGCCCCGGAGTCCCAGATGATAGCTAAGAAACAGTAGTTATA
>NW_015169823.1:128949-136847 GCF_001447785.1 Gekko japonicus | reverse complement strand
GGGAAAGAGCCAGAGCTTGCTTTGCCCAGTCCCCTCAATCCCACGGAAGAGATACAAAGCACCTTTAAGACCAACAAAGTTTTAATCAAGGTATGAGTTTTTTTGCCTTTCTACACACGTGTGTGTGTGTGTGTGTTGTTGGTCTTGTTATGCCAGGGCTCTCCTGGGTGCAACTGGGTTCCCCTCCTTTTTCCCTCTGTATTCATGCCCTCCTGATCCAGTCTTTCTAAGTAGGAAAGCAATGTGAACTATTAAGATGAGGAATAACAACAAGACAGTGAGTTGGATTAGGCTAGAGTGTGTGTCCAGACCAAGTTCACCCAGCACATTTCCTTTGTAGACTGGGGATTTTGAACTTAGACTTCCCAGACAGTGGGCTGATACCGACCACTATACATTGCTGTCTCTCTGTTCTTGCACTGCCTCATTGGAGGTTCTCTGAGGAAGACTATAGTTTTGTAGACAAACACATAGCCCTCACTATATATTGTCTTCACATGTTTTTGACCAGCACATGAAGCAACTTAGGTACAGAAACTCACAATGCCCAGCCATTTCATGTTTTCCCCTGGGTCTCAGGCTCAGAGAACTGACCATGAGATTTCTATAATGAATGTCAATAAATCAAAAGTAGGTTTGCAGCTTACAGATCCAGACCTGAACAACACCCGAACAGCATACTAAAGATTGCTACAGCACATTGTTTCCGGATTTTGATGCAATAATTCAGAGCAAAGGTGTCTGTTATCAGAGGCTGTTAAATAAACAAAATCTTGCAAGAGTGCTAATGTTTTAAGCATGTTTTAAGTTCAAAAATATTTAATTGTGTTTGTCTTTGTTCTTTATAAAGTTTATATCTCTGCTACCTGGCATTACATTTTATGACACACATGGCCCAGCCCGACAAGGTCTCCTTTATGTCAGATCTGGCCCTCGTAACAAATGAGATCGACACCCCTGCTATACATATTTCTGTTTTAACAGCACATATGGGTGAAGCTACCCCCTGTGAAGCTCTGGAATACCACATGAAAAAGACCCTTTATCTGCATCAGCATATGGCATTGCAAAAAGCCATTATGGTGCATCTCATCTTTTCCACTGGTACTAAATAATGAACAGTACCTTGAAAGAAGGTAGCAATTGGAATCATGAGAGCAACGGCAGCGTACCTTTTTCTTGTGCCTCAAAGGTGAGAATCCTCAAGCCATGTAGAAGAGTTGGTGCTGTCCCTGTTCTAGTGGTCCCTCCCACCCACTGAGACAATGCTAATTAGGGGAGGAACAACACATTGGGCTCCTCCCCTTTGTCCCAAAGCTTCAGATGTCCTGTTTATATTATGAGAAGAAATAGCTTCCATGGAGAAAAAAGTTTTGTGAAAGGGAGTCCAAACTCGTCGGCTTGCCTGGAAGACTGGTGCATCCAATTCCTGCATTTGTTTAAGAGAAGGAAATAAATTTCTCAGACCGTGATTCAGGTTGGGTTTAAGGAGATTAATCTCATTTACAATGGGAAGGATATCTGTTATCTCAGAATGAACACACGGGAGAAACAGGCAGCTACAGCTGGGAGTCATCATAATACCACAGTTTGCTTAATTGCTTTACCGCTGCTTTTATAATTAAGGCCCATTAACTTGCCATGTATTGATAACTGGGATGACCCTGAAAAGACAGCCAGATTAAAGTCTCCTGGAGGTCTGCTTTTTTTGTATGACTGTGTTAATTATTTTTTGTCATTGGCTAAGTGACGTACAAGATAAGTGCAAAACAGATTTGGAGAAAGTGCTTTTCTGTTGCTAGAACAGGCACCTGATACTAGTGTTGTGGGGGTATATGCAGAAATTTCTATCAGTTTAGTTCAAGTATTACTCACAGGTCACAAGCTGGGACCAATAATTCAGTGAGCTGTACAGATGTATCCAAATTAATTTGGATGAGTCAGTTCACAAGATTTTGTTGCATGGTTAGAGGTTTTTCAGAGCAGCTGCCCCCCATCACTTATTTCCTGCTACCAACTGGGGTTTTTTTTGAGATTTTTGAGTTGAGACTTACTACTGAATGTTTCCATATGCCTTTTTTATCTGCCCATGAGCTCTGCTAATCTTGCAACCAGTACTTTCAGCCACTTCTTCAATAGATGCTGCCATCAATGCTCTTTTGAAGGATGCCTCTGACTGTGCAGCCACAAATAAGCTCAGCAAGCATTTAACAAGGTGTAGGACCCCAGAAGATACTGCCTCTTTGATAAATGAGATGATGTAGTTCTTGGAATTGGGCAAATGTAAGTTGGAATGTAAATTGCAGCAACCACGTTGAGGACCCCAGAAGATACTGCCTCTTTGATAGATGATGTAGTTCTTGAAATTGGGCAAATGTAAATTGGAATGTAAATTGCAGCAACCACATTACTACTGTGCAGCTGCAGAGCTTCTTGGCATTGTGCTATCTATACTCATGACAAACGTTGGGAATATCAAGGTGATCCTAATCAGAAGCTTACATGACGTCACTGAAGGAGTGTGAACAGGGTAGGTTTGCTATGAAGTTCTCAGGAGTCTGGGCCTTTAGAGAGCTGGCCAATGGGACACAGGAGGCCAGAAATCCTGGCATCAGGGCTTCAGTGGAATCTGGCCGGCTGGCCGGCATGGGAGTAAGCATGATGCCAATGAATATCAGCTATAACAGAGAGAAAAGATCAACTTTTATAGCACTGCCAGTTGCAGTGGACACTAAAGGGGAAATTTGGTTGTTGGAATTATGCTGCAGTCTAATAAAAACCTGGGAGCAGACCTTCAGCGGCTTATCATTAGAGTAAAGAGGACACTCACCCAGATGTTTGTTGCTATAGCTCTATTGGCTGTGTTATCCTGACATCAGTCTGCTCATGACTGTTGGACCTGGCATCAGCTATGATGGTGCCCAAGAATCCGTCTTGTGAAGCAGAAATCCATGTTCTTTTCAGAAGGATGGAACAGTGCAGGTGAAGCTGTTGTCTGATGATCTGAGATGGATGAGAGAATGGGTAAGGTTTCCATGGCCAAAGGAGATGGCTCCAGTAACAGACTACCAGCACCTGGAACCAAAGCCAATTACTATGTTCTATGGTGTCCTATCTAAACCTACCAAATCATGGGAAACTTTCTTTTCAATTTGATTAGGTAGTTGCTGCTGATGGGAGAAAAACCCAGGGGTTTGCTGATCTTCCTCCTTCATGAGATCTATCTATCTATCTATCTATCTATCTATCTATCTATCTATCTATCTATCTATCTATCTATCATCTATCATCTATCATCTATCTATCTATCTATCATCTATCATCTATCTATCATATATCTATCTTTCATCCATCCATCCATCCATCCATCCATCCTCTAAGTCGTAGATTAGCAAGCTTTTGTGTTCACACCTCTTGTAAGTATGCCCTTATAATGCTTCAGAAAACACAAAAAATCTCCTAGAAATCACAAAATTTCTCCTTCATGGAGGACTCCTTTGGCTCAACTACACTATAAATAAACCCAGTAAATTTGGGTAGGGGCCGTGACTTAGGGGTAAAGCATCTGCTTTGTATGTCAAGGATTTCAGGTTCAGTCCTGTCAGGATCCACAGCAAAACAACGAAGTACACGCTTCCAAGAAGGTTTTACTTTTATTGAAAAGCTATAGATGCAGTAACATGAACACTGTTAGGAATGGTGGGCGATCTATGTGCATAATAGGTTATAGGGCATTTGTATACACCCTCCCCACGTAGTACCCAATTACATGGGTTCCCGCATGTGGGCACTAGCAGAGAACTAACGGCTGCAAAAGCAAAACAGGTAAGAAGCTTCCCACGACTCTTTCTGTGTTGAGACATAGCAACTCCTCCAGTGGCCTTGAGAGATATGTGTTGCAGCGAATAGGCAATTAAGTACAAGGGAAAGAATGCAAAGGAAAGGGAAACGCAGACCACCCTATTGGCAGCTTAGCTGACAAGTCCCTGGCATCCCCATCTAAAAGGATCAGGGAGTAGGTGATGTGAATGACCTCAGCCTGAGACCCTGAAGAGCTGCTGCCAGTCAGAGCGGACAATACTGACCTTGATGGACCACTGATCTGGTTCAGTATAAGGCAGCTTCATCTAATTCAGCCCTATACATTCAGCACTAGCTGTCTGGACAGCTCCTTTGCTGTCTTGTTTATAGGACATGTGTAAAAGGTTAAAGGTAAAGGTTCCCTTGCTCGAAAGCCAGTCGAGTCCGACTCTAGGGTTGCGGTGCTCATCTCCGTTTCAAAGCCAAAGAGCCAGCGCTGTCCGAAGACATTTCCGTGGTCATGTGGCCAGCATGACTAAACACCAAGGCGCACGGAACACTGTTACCTTCCCACCGAAGTGGTACCTATTTATCTACTTGCAATTTCTTGCTTTCAAACTGCTAGGTTGGCAGGAGCTGGAACTAGAGACAGGAGCTCACCTCGTCTTGCGGCACCTGGGTCTTCAACTGCTGAACTACTGACCTTCCACAGCCTGCAGTTCAGCGACATGTGTAATGCCATATAAAATACAATGTAAAAATCCCTAAATAGTTAACCTACCCTGGAGAGCTGCTGCCGGTCAGTGTGGGCAATATTGATCTGGATAGAGTTATCGTCTGGCAGAATATAAGGCAGTTTCATGTGTGACTCAGAAGAAAAGTCAATGCAAGGTAGACCGGCATCGAAATTCAATCTATGCATGAGTCTTTTTCTTTTTAAAAAATGTTCCTGCACTTGTACTAATTAAATATGAGTGTAAGGCCCAAAGGTTGACATTAACAGATGTGTTTTCATACAACAGCAGTTTCTCTGACTTACGATCTGACATTGGCTTCAGCCACGGGGTGTTGTCTGCAGGCATGTGGAATTCATGCTGTTTGAGGGACCAATTAATTAGACTTAAACTCCCTTCCCTCTGGAGCATTTGGGGTGCACAGACAGGTCACATTTACATCGTGACGTTGACTATACATTCCAGCTTGTCACTTGGGACTGACAGACGGTCCCTGTTTCAAAGGTGCTAAAAGACCATCCCGCTCACATAAATGCCTTCTGATTTAGCTTTCTGTTTTGGGGTTCTTTGGATCACTGAACACCAATCATGACAACTATTTTTAAGGTCGCCTTCGACCCTACTCTAATCAAGTCTTCCTTGGGAGTAAGGATGAAGAAGAAGAAGAAGAAGAAGAAGAGATTGGATTTATACCCCGCCTTTCACTACCCAAAGGTGTCTCAGAGCGGCTTACAAACTCCTTTCCCTTCCCCTCCCCACAACAGACACCCTGTGAGGGAGGTGGGGCTGAGAGAGCTCTTGACAGAAACTGCTCTTTTTCAAGGACAGCTCTTATCAGAACTACGGCTTGCCCAAGGTCATCCAGCCAGGTGCAAGTGGAGGAGTGGGGAATCAAACCCGGTTCTCCCAGATTAGAGTCCGCACACTTAACCACTACACCAAACTGACTCTCATCAAAACTGGAAAGCCTGGAGAGGAGACGACTGAGAGGTGATATGATATGAAGGGCTGTCATCTAGAGGACGGTACAGAGTTGTTTTCTGTTGCCTCAGAAGGCTGGACCAGAACCAACGTGTTGAAATTAAATCAGAAGAGTTTTGGGCTAAACATGAGGAAGAACTTCCTGACAGTTAGAGCAGTTCCTCAGTGGAACGGGCTTCCTCGGGAGGTGTTGGGCTCTCCTCCTTTGGAAGTTTTCAAACAGAGGCTAGGTGGCCATCTGACAGCAATGCTGATTCTGTGAACTGAGGCAGATCATGAGAAGGGAGGGTAGGGAGGGTTGCCTCCGTGCTTAGTTCTTGTGGCCCTTTCTTACATGCCCAGGGAAATGCTGATCACCACTTTGGGGTCAGGAAGCAATTTTTCTCCAGGCCGGTTTGGCCAGGGATCCTGGAGGTTTTTTGTCATCTTCTGGGCGTGGAACAGCAGTCACTGTGGCTGTGGAGGGGGGAGGTATTTGTGAATTTCCTGCCTTGTGCAGGGGTTCGGACTAAATGACCCTGGAGGTCCCTTCCAACTCTATGAGTCTATGATTCTACATGCAATGCTACATTTCAGCTATTGGAAATTCTGATGTGCTCTGGCTCTAAAAGGCAACAGTAGACATGTCCAGAATGGCCTGAGCTGTGAAGCAGGGAAGGGGTGTGTGTCTTTTTTTTGGGGGGGTATTTGTGAATTTCCTGCATTGTGCAGGGGGTTAGACTAGATGCCCCTGGAGGTCCCTTCCAACTCCATGATTCTATGACTTCTTCCCCTCTGTGCTGTTTCTCCAATGGTAACTGCCATCCTGGCTGAATTTATTTATTTAGATATTTATACTGACTTTCCACTCCGCTGGGCCCCCAAATCTGCATATATCACCATCTCCTCTCCTCTGTTTTATTCTCACAACCACCCTGTCAGGGAGGGGGAGAGAGAGAGAGAGAGAGAGAGAGAGAGAGAGAGAGAGAGAGACTTGCCCAAGACTACACAGCAAGCTTCCGTGGCTGAGTGGGGATTTGGACTTTGAAAATGCATTGAATGGCTTTAATTTTTTAACCTTAACAAGCCCCCTGAAGATCTTCTTGTAGCTCATCTAAAAGGGAGGATGAGTGAATTATCCCAGAAGTGTAACTGGGGGAAATCAGGGTTCTGTGTTTTCTTCGTATGTCACAGAATCAAGACAACCAGAAGACAACGCTCCCGTTGGAAAGTGCTCCACGGTCAAGAATAAGTAATGAATGAAAACCAGGAGCCAGTCACTGAAAAACACCCCTTGCTTTTTTGTTGCTGTGGTGCTATTCAAGGACGAACATTGAAAGCACATGCGAGCATATTCAGTTGAAAATATTTGGTTGCATAATTTCCTAAATTACATTCTCAGTTTCTGAAGAATTGCTATCTCCTGTGTAGTCTGAGCGAGTCAGACATCTGGAAATAAATTAGCTTGCCAGATGTCGAGTTATGACTCTAGCAAGTGACATCTCATCTAGCACTTTCCTGGGCAAAGTGATTCACGTACTAGAAGGCAGCAGAAGAACAAAGCTAGGATCCAGTGGGGCACCTTTAAGACCAACAAAGTTTTATTCAAGGTGTGAGCTTTTGTGTGCACGCACACTTCGTCAGATGATGAAATGGAATTACAGATCACACTTGTGTGCATACAAGGTGGCTTGTTAAATTAGCATGCAGAATAATGAAGTGATGAAAAGAATGGCAAGCTTGGTTTCTGGTTATCATCTGTTTGGGTTCAACTGGGGAGGAAAAACAATATAGGT
Source organism: Gekko japonicus (assembly GCF_001447785.1). NCBI lineage: Eukaryota > Metazoa > Chordata > Lepidosauria > Squamata > Gekkonidae > Gekko > Gekko japonicus. Next base: position 129,556 of record NW_015169823.1, on the reverse strand, counting down.
AATAAATACGTCAAAACTGATGTACCCTAAATTGTGAGAATTCAGTGATTAGATCCTGTCCATCTCCTTTCGAGCATGGAGACAAACCTTTTTTTTTTTACATTCAGCTTATATCCCACTTGAACCCCTCCCACAGGGTCTCTGAGTGGCTTACATAGTTTATTATCCTTAACTATGGGCACATACATCATTGGGGCGGGACTGCCTACCAGCACCCAGTGGGATTCAGTTGGTATTTCCTCGGCTCGTCTTGGGTTGTCTCGGCTTGGCTCCCGGCTTCAGCTCGGCCTCTCCCTCCACTCTTTCTTCAGACTTCTCAGTGGTCTTCTGGAGTCAACGGGCCATTCGTTGCGCCGACCGCAGCGCGGCTCCGGCTCCGTCCCTCAGGCTCCGCTGTGCCTGCACCGCTGGGTCTTTGCGCTTCCTGGCTCCGCCTCTGCCGCCGGTCCACCGCTCGATGTTACGTCTTTCTTTACTTCCGCTCGCCACCTCACCTGCCGCCGCCATTACACACCACTCCGCCGTCGCTTGCCGAAACACCGCTGCTAGGGTCCCACCTTGACTCCCAATGGAGGAGGGTGCTCCCTGCCTTCTAAGGCAGGTACCC
>NW_015169823.1:112528-128769 GCF_001447785.1 Gekko japonicus | reverse complement strand
TTAAGGCGTTCGAACCGCTGGGTGGGCGGGAGCTGGGACTAGGGCCGGGTGCTCACTCACTCCGGCCGCGGTGGGTCTCGAACAGCCTACAGGCTGTTTGCTAGATGTTAAGGCAGGTGCTTTTGCTCCCTGCGCCACCGCTCCCTTCACCACCTTAAAGCATCTTGGCTATGTAGAGTATTTTTCTTGTCTCCAGAATAGAGAATTATAAGGTGGCAGACAGATTAAGCAGCAGAATCCAGGCACCTGCTTTTGGTCCCACTCTAGCAACCTGTCAGAAGAGAGCTTGCTTGTCTACTATGAGGCAGCACCACCAATGCAGGTGGGCAGAGGGTGGTGCTCCAAGTGCCTCCCCAGTAAGAATCAGATGACAGGCTTGGTTTACTCTGGTTCTGTCAAGCTGTTCATTCTGGAACATCTATTATAGTTCTGACCCCATCATCCCGCCCAGGAGCTCATGGTGGTTTCCCTGTCTTCCTTACCTCATTTTGCACCTCACAACAACCCTGTAAGGTAGGTTATGTGAAGAGAAAGTGATAGGTTTGAAATCACCCAATGACCAAAGCCTAGCCCAACATTGCATCACACTGGCTTTGGTCTGGTTCCTTAGCCCAAGCAATTTATGATAAGTTATTCACCCTTGTGCACTTCCAGACTATCAGCCCTGGCATATGTAGTTTCTTTTTTTTTGGGAAACATTTTATTAGGATATAATAAACAAAATCAAACATAAATCAAAACATATATAGTTATAGATCATTCCCCCCCCCTGTTCGGCTTCCCACACTGCTCCAACCTCCTGCTTCATTTTTTAGATGTTCTTCTTCCCTCCCTCTTTTACACATATCTCTAGGTAACGTTATCCTTCCATTTTCTGTCCATTTATCTTTATCTATTTTTTAGTAACCATTAACGATCAATAATTTTCAAAGCAAAGTAAATTGTCCCTTACATCCCAATACTTTCCCAGATAGTTAGTCTTTCAGGTGCTTGTGGACTCTTTTCTACTGCTACACCCAGTGAGTGAGAGTTGAACCAGCGACTTCAGTTCTTGGCAACTACATGGGCTCTCTAGTCAAAATTCTACTGCATGGACAGTAACACACCGGAGAAGGTTGCTCCTTGGAATGTTCCCTGTAAAATAAGTGGTGCGTCCTGATAGTGCTCATCTCCATCAACCTCTGACTATTGATCCCTGTGGAAGATGTACAACTATAGGAAAGATAGACAGTGCTTTCCAAAGAGCCATACAGAAGATGCAGAGGGGCCTCTGCTTGGCATGCAGAACATCCTAGGTTCGATCCCCAGAATCTCCAGCTCAAAGGATAAGATCATGGGTGATGTCGAAGGCCTCCACCTGAGACCCTGGAGAGCTGCTTCCAGCCAGAGTAGACAAATATTTGCCTGGATAGACCAGTGATCTGATTCAGTAAAAGGCAGGCTCAGAGGTATAGCATATGTCTGGCAAGTAGGAGGTCTCAGGTTCATTCCCTGACGTCTCCAGTTTAAAGGACGAGGGCAGCAGGTGATGTGGAAGACCTCCACCTGAGCCCCTGGAGAGCCGCTTCTAGCTTCTGTATTCTTGGTGCTTGGGGGGGGGCAACAGTGGGAGGGCTTCTAGTGTCCTGGCCCCACTGCTGGACCTCCTGATGGCACCTGGTATTTTTGGCCACTGTGTGACAGAGTGTTGGACTGGATGGGCCATTGGCCTGATCCAACATTGGCTTCTCTTATGTTCAATATCTTGTTGTCATCTTTATAAGAGGTAATTGGATAAACATATGGAGCAGAGGTCCATCAGTAGCTATTAGCCACACGGTATAGATAGGGACTCTGGAGCAAGTGATGCTCTGTCTTTTTGGTGCTTGGGGGGTCATCAGTGGGAGAGCTTCTAGTGTCCTGGCCCCACTGCTGGACCTCCTGATGGCACCTGGTATTTTTGGCCACTGTGTGACAGAGTGTTGGACTGGATGGGCCATTGGCCTGATCCAACACTGGCTTCTCTTATGTTCTTATCTCCAGTTAAAAGGACCAGGGCGGCAGGTGATGTGGAAGACCTTGGCCTGAGACCCTGGAGAACTGTTTCCAACCAGCGTGGACAAATACTGACCTGGATAGACCAATGATCTGATTCAGCTGAAGGCGGATTGTTTGCGAGCAGACTCCAGACTCATCTTTGTGCGTTCCTTTCCGCAGCCAAAAGGGTTAAGCTGTGTCCTACGTCTGCTTTCTTTTTCCTCCTCTGTTGAGTGAAATCGCCGGAGGCCTTGCTCGTTTCGACCCCATTGAAGGAAAGGGAACAGATGAATGCGAGGAGATCCTTCTGGCATTGCATCTGTGCCCCCTCTCATACTCGCTTCGGCGTGCAAGGCTGAGAATGATCCCAAGCAGCTGATGTGCCTCGAGGTTTCTCCTCGGCGCAGGGAAGTCAATAAAACCAAATAGGAAATGAGTTTGGTCCTAACAGAATTGGCTCTTGCTCTAGACACATTGCTGTGCTCCCCCCAGTCATGACATCGTTTGCCCAAGGATGACATCCGGTGATTGCTTGTTCTCAAAGATATTAACTTGAGGACTTGAGACACGTTTTCTAATCGGGATTCTCTGAATGGGCCGCAGAGTCCTTTCAAAGGAACTTTGGAGCAGGAGAGGACACCGTGCTAGGGGACCTCTTCATCACAGCCTGTAGAGGCCTAAGCATCAATCCACGGAGTTAGCGGGCGATTAGGCTTTGACAGTCCTGTCAACCAAAAGAGAGAACAGGAAGCATGAACCACGGAGGCAGCCGACATCGTATGGGAATCAAAATACCGGCATGGACCCTGCAGTCATTCCTTCTAGCATAAAAAGCACTGGTACATCCAGAAAGGGATGGAGCTGCAGTGGCTCAAGTGGTTAAGACGCTGAACTGCAGGCTGTGGAAGGTCAGTAGTTCAGCAGTTCGAGACCCGGGTTGAGGTGGCCTCCCGTTTGTGATTCCAGTCCCTGCCACCGGAGCCGTTCGAAAGCAAGAAATTGCAAGTAGATAAATAGGTACCGCTTTGGTGGGAAGGTAACAGCGTTCTGTGCACCTTGGTGTTTAGTCATGCCGGCCACATGACCACGGAAATGTCTTCGGACAGTGCTGGCTCTTCGGCTTTGAAACGGAGATGAGCACCGCCACCCTAGAGTCGGACTCGACTGGCTTTCGAGCAAGCAACCTTTACCTTTACATCCAGAAAGAGGGTGGTATTGCAGCATCTGCTTTTGCAGCTGCCGAGATACCAGTAAGGTCCCACTACTTCTGATTCTTCAATGTGAACACTCTCTTGGTTTAGGGCTGGGGTGTTCGACACCCGACATGCAGGCCGATAGCAGCACACCAGATCGTTTTGTTCGGCACACAGGGCCAGAGCTCCACTCCGGTAGCTGAAGTACTGGCAGCTCAGCTAGGGTGAGGGTTGCCAATACTGGGTTGGGAAGTTCCCGGAGATTTGGGGGTGGAGCCAGGAGAGGGTGGACTTTGTGGAGGGAAGGGACCCCAGTGGTGTATAATGCCACAAAGTCCACTTTCCAAAACAGCCAGGGGAACATCTGGCGATCAGTTGTAATTCTGGGATCGCTCCAGGACTCACCTGGAGGTTGGCAGCCCTACTTGGGGCTAGTGGTGCAGGAGAAGACACCAAGCGGATAAGAACAGATCAAAGGAAGTACTTCTTCACCTGAAGAGTGATGAACATTTGGAATTCACTGCCGCAGGAAGTGGCGGCAGCTACAAGCATAGGCAGCCCCAAGATAGGACTGGATAAACATAGGGGACAGAGGTCCATCAGTGGCTACTAGCCACAAGATACCGAGCTGCAGACCGGAAGGTCGGTAGTTCAGCAGTTCAAGACCCAGGTGTGCCGCATAATGGAGTGAGCTCCTGTCTCTGGCCCCAGCTCCTGCCAACCTAGCAGTTCGAAAGCAAGGAATTGCAAGTAGATCAATAGGTACCGTTTCGTTGGGAAGGTAACAGTGTTCTGTGTGCTTCGGCGTCCAGTCATGCCAGCCACATGACCACAGAAACGTCTTCAGACAGAGCTGGCTCTTCGGCTTGGAAACAGAGATGAGCACCACCCCCTAGAGTCAAATTCAACTAGCTTTTGAGCAAGGTAAATCTATACCTTTTTAGAAGAAACTCTATGTGTGGGGCAGTGATGCTCTGTATTCTCGGTGCTTGGGGGGGCAACAGTTCTGGAGTTCGGGCCCTGCTGGTGGACCTCCTGATGGCCCCTGGGTTTTGGCCACTGTGTGAAACAGAGTGTTGGACTGGATGGGATATTGGCCTGATCCAACATGGCTTGTCTTATGTCTTTAAGCATGGTTTGTAACTCCCAGACCCACCCAGCCACCAGCTGAGTCCATTGCAAATGTTTGAGAGGCTGGCAATGCTATTGGGTCTTGACTTCTGCAAGTAGACCCCTATCTCTCTCCCCTCAATTTTGTTTTCTGGCACAACATCTTCCCAGGCAGACACTGGGGTTTTTTGGTCCTTGGGCCAGTTTGGTGTAGTGGTTAACAGTGCAGATTCTAATCTGGGAGAACCAGGTTTGATTCCCCACGCCTCCACATGCAGCTGCTGGTGAGACCTTGGGTCAGTCACAAGTTCTCTCAGAGCTGTTCTCTCAAGAGCAGTCCTCGAAAGAGTTCTCTCAGCCCCACCTACCTCACAGGGTGTCCATTGTGGGGAGGGGAAGGGAAAGGAGATTGTAAGCTGCTCTGAGTGAAGGGCGGGGTATGAATCCAGTCTCTTCTCTTCTTCTCCTTCTTCTCAAAGAAGGTTGGGTGCCTCTGGCTTAGGGCTAAGCCCAAGCTGCTGTGATGTCCCTACTTCTTTTGCTTCCAGATCATCAGACTTGAGACCCAGGTCATATTTTTAGATCGGGCTTCTCTGTTACATCTTACAGCAATCAAGGTTTGGAATGCTGAAACCCCTCCGTATGGAAAGAATATAAATTCAGATGTATTTTTTAAAAAAGAATTGCTTCAGGGCTCCCACTCCCCATCTGAGTAGTTTAAGTTCTTGTTGTTTGCGAGAGCAATGCAGAATCGGGAGAAATGCTTCTGAAGCTCCCAGTGTATCAGGTCCCCCCTCCCCCCTCCGCCACATGAAGACCAGCTAGGAAAGAAAAATAGCCTGTGCTTTATTGGTCAATGGCTACTCGGAGCAACTTGCATTTTAATCATTCTTTAATATTTTAAACCCCAGAAAGATGTGATGTATGAAATCATGTTTTAATGTGGGATTGTAAATCTAAAGCAAATTATGGAGGACCTGGAGAGCAGGACGTATTTTCTCCTGGGCAGAGCCCCAAATGGTTGCCTTTGCCCAAATGAGGGGGGAAAAAGTCTTCATTCATCTTTATGACGGCTGGAACATCTATGGCAAAATCGGACTCGTGAGACATCAGTTGACACATTTCTCCTGTGCATTGACTGATTACCTCTGACAAATTGGGGGCCCTCGCATTCAGTCTGCTTGGGAGACGTAGCCAGGCATGCTCAAGCATCCAGGAGCCCAAATAATCTTGCAATTGTTGCTAACCATCCCTTCTTGGATGCATGTCCTCAAGTGTTTGGGCACAAAAGGGAAACAATGCAAATCGAGACAGTTTGGGTCACATCAGGCCTGTAGCTATGGTGGGGCTTTTGGGGGTCTCCGTCCCCTTTCTCAAAGGCACAGCCCCCCAAGACTTTCTCCTGTAAATGCTTTTTTTCAATCATTTGTAAACATTTTTAAAGGCATGTGCTTCTTTAAGCAGAGTGGGGTGCTGCAGTTGACTAATTCCCGCACCGAGCAAGGGGGTTGGAGTAGGTGACCTCTAGGATACCTTCTAACTCTGTTTCAAGAAACTGGTCTCCTTTTAGAGAGTTTTTCTGCCCAAGTGTTAGCTTTCTTGACTATAGAAGTCATCACCCTCACCTGCTGGCTTGTTCTCAGAATTGTTGCTTAGGCTGGCAGAAGTGATTAACTTGCAGCAGCTGAGAACTGTCGTCTAAACTGGCTGACAGCTTGCAATTTAGAGATCTGTCCTGGTAACAGCTTTCTGTTGGCTAAATGGCTTTTCTTTCTGCTCTTTCAGCCCCACCAGAAAAAAAAATGCCCCACAAGCCACAAAATCCTGGCTATGGGCCTGGGTCGCATAAAGGATGTATTTGACTGTGGAGGCCCCAGTGGGGATGAATTGCATGCAATCCCCTGCTTTACAATACAAGGAGGTCACTTTAATGACCCGGCTGTGACTCAGAGCAATATTTATTTATTGATAACATTTATTATCCCCCTTCTCCTTTGTGGAAATGAAGGCCGCTTACAAAATAAATAAAATGTTATTTAAAAAGCACAATAAAAACGACAATGATAAAACCACCAAAAAGTCGCAATCTAAAAACTCCAGTCAGGTCTGCCAAGATATAAGAGCTAAATCAATCAAATGCAGTCCAAAACAAAACTGTCTTCGGCTGCCTCCTGAAAACTGAGAGCTAGAAGACCAGGTACACTTTTTTTAAAAAAAAATATTTAAATTCGTTTTAAAATAATCATTAACAACAATGAACATCAAAAGCATTAAACAAGCAACAACAAGAGATAAGGATCAAGTAGCCTCAAAAGTCTATTATGTAACAGTAAAAACTATTTTAACATTTTTGAACATTTATCAACCAATAATGAAGGGTATGAAGTTTGTTCCACAATTGTTGGGCTACCCCCAAAGAGGCCCTGTCCCGTGTGCCCACCAGATGAGCCTCTTTGATTGGTGGGACAGTCAGGAGGACCTTTTCCTGTGATCTTAATATGGGAGAAGACCAGGGCTATTTTTGGGCAGGAACGCACAGGAACGGAGTTCCAGCTGGCTCCTGAGTTGGCCACGCCCAGCAGGAACTCATTAGCATAATAGGCCACACCTAACAGCAGAAACTCATTAGGATTGGCTACATTAGGGGTGTGTGGCCTAACATGCAAAGAAGTTCCTGCTACAAAAAAAAGCCCAAGGTTTTGACAACAAAGTAAACAGAATAAGAAGCAAAACGTGGGTGTGGTTGGATGACCACACTTCTGGTAACATGTGGGGTGTGGCCTAATATGCTAATGAGCTGTGCTGTCAGGGGTGTGGCCTAATATGCTAATAGATTTCTGCTGTTGGGTGTGGCCTATTATGCTAATGAGTTCCTGCTGGGCTTTTTCTACAAAAAAAGCTCTGGAGAAGACGATACTTCAGATGTCCCAGTCTGCAGCTCCCAAACATTCTTCAAAGTTTGCCCCAAGTAGTGAGTATTATAATAGGCCAGTGTAGATGTAATTAAGGCACGGATCACAGTGGCTAGATCGGACCGAACCAGGAACGGCCACGGCAAAAGCACTCTTAGCTGCAGCAGCCTCCTGGTTTTCTAAGTCGACCACTGATTCAAGTAGAACTCCCAAGCTACGAACTTGGCTTTTCAAGGGAAGTAGAGGGCTGAGCTTTTTCTACAAAAAAAGCCCTGGAGAAGACGATACTTCAGATGTCCCAGTCCTGCGCCATGTTGGGCTTTAAAGGACAGAACCAACACTGTGAATTGGGCTCCGGAGTGGCCCAGTAGCAAGTGTAGTTGCTGTAGTATTGGGGACTTATAGTCCTGGTACCATCAGAGATTGCCCTCCATGGAACATATGCTTTGTGTCCATAGGGACTCAAATTCAATCCCTGGCAGTTAAAAGGATCATAAGAACATAAGAACATAAGAGATGCCAATGTTGGATCAGGCCAAAGGCCCATCCAGTCCAACACTCTGTATCCCACAGTGGCCAGAAATACCAGTGCCATCAGGAGGTCCACCAGTGGGGCCAGGACATTAGAAGCCCTCCCACTGTTGACCCCCCCCAAGCACCAAAAAGACAGAGCATCACTTGCCCCAGAGTCCCTATCTATACCTTGTGGCTAATAGCCACTGATGGACCTCTGCTCCATATGCTTATCTAATTCCCTTTTGAAGCCGGCCATGCTTGTAGCCCCCACCACGAATTCCAAGTGTTAATCCCTCTTTGGGTGAAGAAGTACTTCCTTTTATCCGTTCTAACCCGACCGCTCAGCAATTTCATGGAGTGCCCACGGGTTCTTGTATTGTGAGAAAGGGAGAAAAGTACCTCTTTCTCTACCTGCTCTTTCCCATGCATAATCTTATAAACCTCAATCATGTCACCCCTCAGTCGTCGTTTCTCCAAGCTAAAGAGCCCTAAGCGCCTTAACCTTTCCTCATAGGGAAAGTGTTCCAACCCTTTTATCATTCGAGTTGCCCTTTTCTGCACTTTTTCCAAAGCTATAATATCTCAGATTTGGCTATGGTCATGACTACACTGAGGGCAGATTGGGAAGAAGAAGATCATTGTCAATGAATAAGCATAATTTTGGGGCAAGGAATTAACCCCCCCCCACGAAAACAGTGGGGGCTTTTTTGGTACTCCAGAAATGTGTAAGAAAATGTGTAACTTTGGCTTAGCTCAAGACAAAAGTATTTTTTTAAAAAAATTCCCCGTTAACCTTCAAAAGTCCGTATGCATAACCAGTCCCAAGATTCTATTAGCAAACAGAGTTAGTTACAGATTAATACCTTTTGACATTGCATGTAACTTTCCCTCTAAAGGATCTTTAAAACCCCACATTAATCACCAATGACAAAGCGTTAACCTTCTTGTAGCCTCCTTTAATTAAGGAAAATAAAGAGCTATGGAATGGTAAATTGCTTAAATTAATACTATTGAGTGCTGGTCCGTCACGTCCATTTTGTTTATACTTTCCAGAGTTGGAAGAGGTCAATATTTTGTTGAGTTTGAATGTGAAGGCCCAAAGTTTTTGTCACTTTGTATGGAGTCACATCCCTTTCTTTCTTACCATGAAATGACTTCCTGTACCTCATATGCTCCCAAAGGGTGTTGGACAGCAATAGATGCAAGAATAACAGTAATTGGATTTCCCCAGCATCTATTAAATCCACAGTGTCTCCAGTTCAGATCAGGATAGGACCAGGTGGGTTACCATCTTTTGGTGTTTCTGGGTTATGGTAAAATTAAATTTGCTTCTTATGAATCATTATGATTTGTTGTGTGGGCTTATTGGGGAGTTTCATCACTGTTGATTCGTTTTTCATTCTGTTGCGTAAGCTGTCCTGTTAACCATTTGGTTAAGAAGCGGGGTATAAATATCTCAGGCCTTGGCCACAAGGGCAGGAAAATGCAGGGGTGGTGGTGTAGCTGTTTGCCCTGGAGCAAACTAACGCGCGACTGCGCAATCAGGCTTTGGGCTGAGGTCCTGTGGAGCTCCCGTGGTTAGGGGGGAGGTGCCGATCACACGCGGGGCAAAGAAGTGGAGTGGCGCAGCAAACGGGGTTGTGTTTTGTTTTAAAAACTTAAATGTGCGCATGCTCCGTTGGGTGCTTGTGCGCATCCATGGAGACGTGGGGAAAAAAAACCTTTTTGCGAGGGGACATGGGCGGGCGCTGGAACTACCACCGGAAATGCGATCAGACGCCCGCCCTTGCCCCGCGGTTTCTGGAAACTAGTACCTTCGAGGTACTAGTTTTTTACCCCGAATCTTCGGCGGGAAGCCTCGGGTGCACCACGGGAGCTCTACGCTTCCCAGATGTAGTGGTGAGATCACGCCCGGAAAATCTGCCTATCTTCCATCTCTCTAGCGTGCCTAATGCTCCGTGTGACTGGGGCCATAGATAGATGTTATTATGCAGGACTCACTTGTGTTCTCTTTCTTTATACTGTTGTGGTTTTATTGAATCCTGTGTTTTAGTTCTCTAATATATTTTATGTAAGCTGCCCTGACCCTGCCTCGGCAGGGAGGGTGGGATACAAATCAAATCAAATCAATACATAAATAAATAAATAATTTTTTGGGGTGTGTGTGTATTCTTCATATATGCATGTGTGAGTGTGTGTGCACCTGGAAGTCATGGCGACCTCTGGTGACTGACCACTACTGGGGGCCTGGAGGATATTCAGAGAGGTGGCTGAGTAAAGCCTGCCCCCGCCTCCCGCCTCTGGTATTCCATGGAGGTCTCCCATCCAAGTACTTGCCAGAGTCGACCCTGCTTCGCTTCCGAGATCTGACAATACCAGGCTTGCTTGGGCTATCCAGGTTAAGGCAGTTGTATTCCCTTTCTACCTGTTCTCTTTTCACTCTGATCTGTCTGCCTGTTGATATATCCATGAAAGCATTATGTCCAATTCCCCATGCATTCGAAATAAATCCACGTTTGAAGAACAAAGTTAAGTCTATTATAAAGTGATGGTTAGATCAGGAACACAATAATTGTTAGGAATGACTACAAGCCTCATAGGGAAACATAATAAAGGAACTTTGAACCAGGTTAGGACCAATGAGTCCAATTCCCGCTGGCGGGAAGGCAGATAAAACAAGCGCCCAATTCCTTGGGAACACAACGGTTCTGCAAAATAAACCAAAGTTCAGTTCTCAGGCATGAGATACATAATAAGCTAAGCAACGCCATAACTCCATCCCACCTCCAGCTGGTTGACCTTGAGCAGTTCCGCAGATGTAGCAAGCAAAAGACAGTAAACACCTACACAGGGAAAACACAGGGGGGGATGACAGGGCACAATGTAACATACAGAAAAGAACACCCCACCTTATGGCAGCTTGCTGACACATTAACAAGCAAGACAAAATTCCCATGGCAGTTTGCCCCTTCCATGGGGCAATGGACCCTGTGACAGAACAGGCCTTGGGGAGACAATGAAGCCATTACAAAGCCCAGTTTACTGCAGGACTCTGGTTCCCCCCTATGAAAGAGATGGACTGAAAACTTGGATGAGGTCTGGATCCCAAAGCCAACTCAGAAGAGCACTGCTGGATCCCCCACGGAAGATCAAGAAGAGTCCTCATAAACAGGGACACCTCTCAGAATGATGAAAGTAGTCTTGCTAGCTCCTTGGACTCTGCCTAGGACCTGGAGGTCTGTCCTCTGTTGTCACAGTAGGTCCTGAGGCAGTAGAAGACACAGTATCTTTCCTGGGGGACTCCATCAGTTATGGCTCTTTAAGGCCATGCAAACTTCAGGGAGAGAAGGACTGAGAAGCACTCCTTCCTGTAGGACTATTTGAGCCCTCATTCGGGCTCAGACCTCTGCTGGGACAACAAATGTGGAATTCATTGCCAGAGGTTGTAGTGATGCCCTGTTGTTGGCCCTCCAGCGGAACTGGTTGGCCACTGTGTGAGACAAGATGCTGGACTAGATGGACCACTGGTCTGTTCCAGCAGGGCTCTTTTGATGGTCCTATGTTAACACTCATAACCAGCTTGCACAATGAACTACTGGTGATCCTGATTTCTGTCTCCTTTTTTGGACTCTTGCCTTCTTGAAACACCCTACTTTACACAGAGAGTGATTAAAATGTGGAATTGGCTGCCAGAGGATGTAGTGCTGGCCACAGGAACAAACAGCTTTATAAGGAGATCAGATACATTCATGAAGGATAGGTCTATCAATGGCTACTAGCCATGGTGGCTGAGGGGGACCTTTACATTCAAAGGCACTAAGTCTCTGAATCCCAGAGCCAGGAGGCAACATTAGGGGATATTGTTGGCAGTCCAGAGAAACTGCTTGGCCACTGTGTGTTCAGTATTCCAAATGAGGTCTCACCATTTTAATTAATGTAATTAAGTGTAATTAAGGCATGGATCACAGTGGCTAGATTGGACTGAACCAGGAACGGGCATGGCAAAAGCACTCTTAGATGCAGCAGGCTCCTGGTTTTCTAAGTTGACCACTGATTCAAGTAGAACTCCCAAGCTACGAACTTGGCTTTTCAAGGGAAGTAGAGGCCCATCCAAGACAGGAGAGATCTAAATTCCCAGGTCTGCCTTTCTACTAACCCAGAGAACTTCTGTCTTGTTGGGATTACACTGAAGTTATGTCCATCAAGAAGATTTAGTTCTTGGACAGGGCAAAAACGACTGCAGTGGCCTGGCTTTGTAGAAGAAGCTCTACTACACAGGTGCAAAACTGCTCGAAACAAACTTCAACAACAAACTTCATCAAGACAATCTGATCAGGAACATGCCTTGTGTGTAGTCAAGGGAACTTACTAAACAAGATAAATGCAGCTAGTCGAAGACGTTTGCCATATGCCTAGTTCTGAACCCTGAACTTGTGACTTATGCCAAGTTATTTCTCCAGCAAGCTGAACATTAGTCACAAATTATCTAAAGCTGTATAAAAAGGAAAAGGTTCCCTTGCTCGAAAGCCAGTCGAATCCGACTCTAGGGTTGTGGTGCTCATCTCCGTTTCAAAGCCGAAGAGCCACCACTGTCCAAAGACGTTTCCGTGGTCATGTGGCCGGCATGACTAAACACCAAGGCGCACGGAACGCTGTTACCTTCCCACCGAAGTGGTCCCTATTTATCTACTTGCAATTTCCTGCTTTCGAACTGCTAGGTTGGCAGGAGCTGGAACTAAAGACGGGAGCTCACTCCGTCATGCAGCAACTCGGGTCTCGAACTGCTGAACTACCGACCTTCCACAGCCTGCAGTTCAGCGTCTTAACCACTTGAGCCACCGCAGCTCCTAAAGCTGTATACCTTGAATGAATAAGAGAAGTGTCCCAATGTCTAACCTCAATGACATAATATGACCAAACCTGCAAATATGAGTGGGCAAACCCTCAAATGTTGTGAGTGATACCCTGAATTTCACCTTATAAAGGTTTCCAGTAATCACATGGATGATCCTGACCAATCAGGGAGAACACAGTGAATGGGATGATGTCACATGACTCCGTAGCCAATCAGATTTGGCTATGGTCATGACTGCACTGAGGGCAGATTGGGAAGAAGAAGATCATTGTCAATGAATAAGCATAATTTTGAGGCAAGGAATTAACCCCCCCCCACGAAAACAGTGGGGGCTTTTTTGGTACTCCAGAAATGTGTAAGAAAATGTGTAACTTTGGCTTAGCTCAAGACAAAAGTATTTTTTTAAAAAAATTCCCCGTTAACCTTCAAAAGTCCGTATGCATAACCAGTCCCAAGATTCTATTAGCAAACAGAGTTAGTTACAGATTAATACCTTTTGACATTGCATGTAACTTTCCCTCTAAAGGATCTTTAAAACCCCACATTAATCACCAATGACAAAGCGTTAACCTTCTTGTAGCCTCCTTTAATTAAGGAAAATAAAGAGCTATGGAATGGTAAATTGCTTAAATTAATACTATTGAGTGCTGGTCCGTCACGTCCATTTTGTTTATACTTTCCAGAGTTGGAAGAGGTCAATATTTTGTTGAGTTTGAATGTGAAGGCCCAAAGTTTTTGTCACTTTGTATGGAGTCACATCCCTTTCTTTCTTACCATGAAATGACTTCCTGTGCCTCATATGCTCCCAAAGGGTGTTGGACAGCAATAGATGCAAGAATAACAGTAATTGGATTTCCCCAGCATCTATTAAATCCACAGTGTCTCCAGTTCAGATCAGGATAGGACCAGGTGGGTTACCATCTTTTGGTGTTTCTGGGTTATGGTAAAATTAAATTTGCTTCTTATGAATCATTATGATTTGTTGTGTGGGCTTATTGGGGAGTTTCATCACTGTTGATTCGTTTTTCATTCTGTTGCGTAAGCTGTCCTGTTAACCATTTGGTTAAGAAGCGGGGTATAAATATCTCAGGCCTTGGCCACAAGGGCAGGAAAATGCAGGGGTGGTGGTGTAGCTGTTTGCCCTGGAGCAAACTAACGCGCGACTGCGCAATCAGGCTTTGGGCTGAGGTCCTGTGGAGCTCCCGTGGTTAGGGGGGAGGTGCCGATCACACGCGGGGCAAAGAAGTGGAGTGGCGCAGCAAACGGGGTTGTGTTTTGTTTTAAAAACTTAAATGTGCGCATGCTCCGTTGGGTGCTTGTGCGCATCCATGGAGACTTGGGGAAAAAAAACCTTTTTGCGAGGGGACATGGGCGGGCGCTGGAACTACCACCGGAAATGCGATCAGACGCCCGCCCTTGCCCCGCGGTTTCTGGAAACTAGTACCTTCGAGGTACTAGTTTTTTACCCCGAATCTTCGGCGGGAAGCCTCGGGTGCACCACGGGAGCTCTACGCTTCCCAGATGTAGTGGTGAGATCACGCCCGGAAAATCTGCCTATCTTCCATCTCTCTAGCGTGCCTAATGCTCCGTGTGACTGGGGCCATAGATAGATGTTATTATGCAGGACTCACTTGTGTTCTCTTTCTTTATACTGTTGTGGTTTTATTTAATCCTGTGTTTTAGTTCTCTAATATATTTTATGTAAGCTGCCCTGACCCTGCCTCGGCAGGGAGGGTGGGATACAAATCAAATCAAATCAATACATAAATAAATAAATAATTTTTTGGGGTGTGTGTGTATTCTTCATATATGCATGTGTGAGTGTGTGTGCACCTGGAAGGCATGGCGACCTCTGGTGACTGACCTCTACTGGGGGCCTGGAGGATATTCAGAGAGGTGGTTGAGTAAAGCCTGCCCCCACCTCCCGCCTCTGGTATTCCATGGAGGTCTCCCATCCAAGTACTTGCCAGAGTCGACCCTGCTTAGCTTCCAAGATCTGACAATACCAGGCTTGCTTGGGCTACCCAGGTTAAGGCAGTTGTATTCCCTTTCTACCTGTTCTCTTTTCACTCTGATCTGTCTGCCCGTTGATATATCCATGAAAGCATTAACGAGCAAGACAAAATTCCCATGGCAGTTTGCCCCTTCCATGGGGCAATGGACCCTGTGACAGAACAGGCCTTGGGGAGACAATGAAGCCATTACAAAGCCCAGTTTACTGCAGGACTCTGGTTCCCCCCTATGAAAGAGATGGACTGAAAACTTGGATGAGGTCTGGATCCCAAAGCCAACTCAGAAGAGCACTGCTGGATCCCCCACGGAAGATCAAGAAGAGTCCTCATAAACAGGGACACCTCTCAGAATGATGAAAGTAGTCTTGCTAGCTCCTTGGACTCTGCCTAGGACCTGGAGGTCTGTCCTCTGTTGTCACAGTATCTTTCTTGGGGGACTCCATCAGTTATGGAGTTTGGCTCTTTAAGGCCATGCAAACTTCATGGAGAGAAGGACTGAGAAGTACTCCTTCCTGTAGGACTACTTGAGCCCTCATTCGGGCTCAGACCTCTGCTGGGACAACAAATGTGGAATTCATTGCCAGAGGATGTAGTGATGCCCTGTTGTTGGCCCTTCAGCGGAACTGGTTGGCCACTGTGTGAGACAAGATGCTGGACTAGGTGGACCACTGGTCTGTTCCAGCAGGGCTCTTTTGATGGTCCTATGTTAACACTCATAACCAGCTTGCACAATGAACTACTGGTGATCCTGATGTCTGTCTCCTTTTACGGACTCTTGCCTTCTTGAAACACCCTACTTTACACAGAGAGTGATTAAAATGTGGAATTGGCTGCCAGAGGATGTAGTGCTGGCCACAGGAACAAACAGCTTTATAAGGAGATCAGATACATTCATGAAGGATAGGTCTATCAATGGCTACTAGCCATGGTGGCTGAGGGGGACCTTTACATTCAAAGGCACTAAGTCTCTGAATCCCAGAGCCAGGAGGCAACATTAGGGGATATTGTTGGCAGTCCAGAGAAACTGCTTGGCCACTGTGTGTGACAGGATGCTGGACTAGATGGACCACTGGTCTGATCCAGCAGGGCTCTCTTTATGTTGTTATCAAGGGAAGGCCTCAGCCTCTATGCCCTGTTGTTGGCCCTCCAGAGGAACTGGTTGGCCACTGTGTGTGACAGGATGCTGGACTAGATGGACCACTGGTCTGATCCAGCAGGGCTCTCTTTATGTTGTTATCAAGGGAAGGCCTCAGCCTCTATGCCCTGTTGTTGGCCCTCCAGAGGAAATGGTTGGCCACTGTGTGTGACAGGATGCTGGACTAGATGCACCATTGGTCTGATCCAGCAGGGCTCTTCTTATGTTCGGATGACACCCTGAAACTGGAGAGGTGATATTACCAGTCCAATACAGCTGCTTGGGACACCCCCTATCCATAAAAACCATGGGATGTCCAAATTGTATATTTTTTCACTGCATCTAGCATGGCCCTTCGCACCTTGACGTTGATCATGCAAAGAAGGTACATGAGTTTTGTTCACTTTTTACCTGGGTACAGCCAAATCCCCTCATTCTTCACTTTTCTTGTAGGAATCTCATTATCCTTCAGCTTTACCCACATCGGGGTCG
>NW_015169823.1:105056-112483 GCF_001447785.1 Gekko japonicus | reverse complement strand
CCATTTTCTATTTCTTTGAAACACTATCTTACCCTAATGATTTCTATGTCCTTATTTACTGCAATCTCTCTTGCCTCAGTGGCTGCATCTTTGCATAATAATCCAAATATTCCGTAGGAGGGAGAGCAGATTGATTTTGGTTTCTCCCCTTTTCCATTATACCCTAGATGAATACCTGCAGAAATGATGCGGAGTAGCTTAGGCACAAACATGGTCAAGTTTAGCTCTCAGCCTGAAGCTAGAGCGTCATCGCTTGTGCCTGGGTGAAGGGGTAGCCCAGCCGAGCTTGATCTCATCAGATCTCAGAAGCTAAGCAGGGTCGGCCCTGGTTAGTATTTGGATGGGAGACCTCCAAGGAAGTAAAGGCAGGCAATGGCAAACCAGCTCTGAACATCTCTCGCCTTGAAAACCCTGTGGGGTCACCACAGGTTGGCTGTGAGTTGATGGCACTTTCTGCCACTGGGGGAGGGACAAGGATGACATTGGGCAACTGGGCCCAGCACTTAGGGTTGCCAATCTCCAGGTAGTGGCTGGAGATCTCCTGGGATTAACTAATCTCCAAGGTCGGGTTAGAACGGATAAAAGGAAGTACTTCTTCACCCAAAGAGTGATTAACACTTGGAATTCACTGCCACAGGAAGTGGTGGCAGCTACAAGCATGGATGGCTTCAAAAGGGAATTAGATAAGCATATGGAGCAGAGGTCCATCAGTGGCTATTAGCCACAAGGTCTAGATAGGGACTCTGGGGCAAGTGATGCTCTGTCTTCTTGGTGCTTGGGGGGGGGGTCAACAGTGGGAGGGCTTCTAATGTCCTGGCCCCACTGGTGGACCTCCTGATGGCACTGGTATTTCTGGCCACTGTGTGATACAGAGTGTTGGACTGGATGGACCTTTGGCCTGATCCAATATTGGCATCTCTTATGTTCTTATGTTCTTAACAGAGGTCAGTCTACTTGAAGAAAACAGCCACTTTGGAAGATGGGTTCTATGGCATTATACCCCCCCGAGGTCCTCCCCTCCTCAAACTCTGCCATCCCCAGATTCCTCTCCCCAAATCTCCAGGAATTTCCCAATCTGGAGCTGGCGACTATCAGCCGGGTAGCTCTCAAGCAGCTTTCTGCAGCCCTGCCTCCGGAGGCCGCCTGCATAGTTGGCTCAGGGTAAGGTCAGCGGGCCAGGCGGGCTGCAGGTTTCTATGTAGTCTGTGGCTCGGGTTGAAAAGGAAGGGACTGAAGTTATGTGGGGTGTTCATGAACTGTGTACAGAAAGTATGCAGAATGACTTAGGTAAAACATGAACAGAGGCCACGACCCCATAGCCTCCAAACATGCTTCGGTTTTCCATTCATGAGCAAGAGACTGGTGGGCTTTTGTTCTTGCCAGGGCTCTTTTTGTAGAAAAAGCCCAGCAGGAAGTCATTAGCATAATAGGTCACACCCCTGACAGCACAGCTCATTAGCACATTAGGCCACACCCCCATGTTACCAGAAGTGTGGTTATCCAGCCACACCCACCTTTTGCTTGTTATTCTGTTGACCTTGTTTGTTGTCAAAACCCAGGGCTTTTTTGTAGCAGGAACTCATTTGCATGTTAGGCCACACACCCCTAATGTAGCCAATCCTAATGAGTTTCTGTTGTTGGGTGTGGCCTATTATGCTAATGAGTTCCTGCTGGGCGTGGCCAACTTGGGAGCCAGCTGGAACTCCGTTCCTGTGCGTTCCTGCCCCAAAATAGCCCTGAATGTACCGTTGTAGCAAGGAACGAATCGAAGAGGCAAAGCTGCTACAAGATTGGTGATCAGTGGCCTGCGTAATGCTAAGAGTCGGTGGTCAATCAGCTTCAGGCGTAGTTCATACCATCCGTAGCAAAGTAATCATCATGTAAGGTGAACATGTAATGTGAGTCTGAGTTCCATGAAACCCAGAGGAACTTACTTCTAAGTCAAGATACACAGGATCTGGCTGTTTTAAACACTAGCAATCTCTATCTAACTAGTACATTTCTGAACACGTGAAGCTGCCTCATACTCAATCATAGCTTTGGGCAATCAATTGTCCACTATGATGGGCAATAGTTATCCATGGTCTCAGCTTGAGATCCTTCTCATCACCTACTGCTGGGTTCTTTTACAAGAGAGGCCAGATAGATTCAGGTGGGTGGCCATGTTGGTCTGAAGCAACAGAACAAAGTTAGAATCCAGTGGCACCATTAAGACCAACAAAGTTTAATTCTGGGTATAAGCTTTTGTGTGCATGCACACTTCTTCAGATACGTTAAAAGAGATTTCCTCAAGCCATACAAATAGAGAGAGGGTGGGGAGGTTAGTTGCCAGGAAGGAGAAGAAGAAGAAGGATGGAGGAGGAGGAGGAGATTGGATTTATACCCTGCCCTTCACTACCCAAAGGAATCTCAGAACGGCCTACAATCTCCTTTCCCTCCCCCTCCCCACAACAGACACCCTGTGAGGTAGGTGGGGCTGAGAGAGCTCTCCCAAGAGCTGCTTGTGAGAGAACAGCTCTGAAACAACTTGTAACTGATCCAAGGTCACCTAGCAGCTGCATGTGGAGGAGTGGGGAATCAAGCCCGGTTCTCCCAGATTAGAGTCTGCACTCCTAACCATTACACCAAACTGGCATGCACACGAAAGCTTATACCCAGAATTAGACTTTGTTGGTCTTAAAGGGGCTGCTGAAGAGATGCCAAAGGATCTTCTGATGCTCTATCACGGAGCCACAGCTCTTCCCTTAATAAGGAACCTGTGAAGAGGCCTTCTACTGAATCAGACTGTTGGCCCATGGAGATCCATTTTGTATGTTCAGTTGTGAAAGGCCTTTTCTACCAACTGAGGGGACCCACACAGACTCTTATGATTTTGGGGGAACCAGGTTTGTTTTAAACGGCAAGCTGTCCCCTCAGGGATGCCAGCCTCCAGGTGGGACTTGGGGATTCCCCGGAATTACAGCTCATCTCCAGACTACAGAGATCAGTTTCCCTGGAGAAAATGGATGCTTGGGAGGGTGGACTATATGGCACTGTACCCACTGAGGTCCCTGTCCTCCCCAGGCTCCATCCCCAACTCTCCAGGAGTTTCCCAACCTGGATCTGGCAACCTTCCCCCCCCCCCCAATCCCTTGCTGGTGGCCAGGGGGGGCGGACCTGGAAACCCTCTGCTAGCAAGTGCAAAGGCTTCAAGTTCACGGCCCTTCTTGATGAGCAAGTGGAACACAGAGATCACTGAGGCAAGACTTGTCCATAGATAACAACGATTTATTTATTTATTCACAGGCTGGTTTCAAAGAACAAACCAGCAGCACAGATCTGCAGACAGACAGAGGAGAAGCCTAGCTGAGGCACAAAAATTTAAGATTGTTATGGTTTCAGAGAATGGTCTGGATTTTCTTTAACACTGTCGGGCGCAAGCAGGCTTTTACGGACCAGCCCCTCGGACGGACCCTCTCGCACACAAAGGGCTCCACCCGCGCCAGCCTGCCCTGCCCCACGAGTCAGACTAAATGGTACAAGGTCTGCTTGTTACCAGAGAGAGGCCGAACAATTGGGTACTCCATTGTCTCCCAGA
The DNA here is from genome assembly GCF_001447785.1 of Gekko japonicus. Classification (NCBI taxonomy): domain Eukaryota; kingdom Metazoa; phylum Chordata; class Lepidosauria; order Squamata; family Gekkonidae; genus Gekko; species Gekko japonicus. Next base: position 108,906 of record NW_015169823.1, on the reverse strand, counting down.
ATTAGAGTTAAGCCACTCTGCCTCCTTACCGGGCAGAGCTACCCATCCAACTGTCTGCTCTCTTATCGAGGCAGACCCCAAGACTATCACTGTCCTCTCCTCCTGCTGTGCTTTGACATTCCATCCCCCCTCAAAAAAAAAGGTGATTGGATGCTAGTGATGCCAACCTCCAGGTGGGACTTGGGGATCCACCGGAATTACAGCTCATCTCCAGACAACAGAGATTAGTTCCTCTGGAGAAAATGGATGATTACAAATAAAGTAAATAACAAATTATTGACATCTGCAAAGCAGCGACCTGGTCCTCTGGGGACACCTTCATGAGACACTATGCTCTGGACCTGCAGGCAAGGAAAAATTTAGAGGCTGGCAAAGCCATTCTTCAGTCATTGTTCCAGTAAGAACATCACTCCACTGCCTCTGGTGAGTAGCACACTACATTCCCAATGAGGGACTGCACAGAAGACAGAAGAAGAAGAAGAAGAAGACCATCTTTTGGGTATGTTGTAGGGCTATCGTTCGGCTATGCTCCTGCAGAGTGCAGGGGGTTGGACTAGATGACCTGCAAGGTCCCTTCCAACTCTAACATTCTATGATTCTATGATGAGAAGAAGAAAGAAGAAGAAGAAGAAGAAGAAGAAGAAGAAGAAGAAGAATTGGTTTTATACCCTGTCTGTCACTACCCAAAGGAGTCCTGGAGCGGCTTACAATTGCCTTCCCTTCCTCTCCCCACAACAGACCCCTTGTGAGGTGGGAGGGGCTGAGAGAGTTCTGAGAGAACTGTGACTGACCCAAGGTCACCCAGCTGGGTTCATGTGGAGGAGCGGGGAATCAAACATGGCTCTCCAGATTAGAGACCGCCGCTCTTCATCGCTACAACCAAGCTGGCTCTTTGTAGGGGGGACGCCGTGCCATTGCGTCTCACTGAGGTGCCTGCCCATCCCAGGCTGCATCCCCCAAATCTCCAAGAGTTTCCCAACCTGGATCTGGCAACCCTACTCTACCATCCCCTGCTGGTGGCCAGGGGGGATGTAGCAACCCTATTGGATGCTGGAGCAACACTCCCAAAGGCTCTGCTGAGTGGCTGTTTTTCCCTTCAGGGGCAGGACACCCTCCTGTCCGTCACCCCGAGGTCAGGCCGGGCCAGGCCCTGAATCCGAAACCTTCTTTGGAGCCGTGAGCCGTGCATCCTTCTCTCCTTTACGGTGTTGTCATTTTGTCAGAAACTTGGCACTGAAATCATAGAGCACTCTATAATCACTAATTAGGTAAATGCGCTAAAAAGGGTTCCCTGTTGTGCCGTTTATCAGAGATGCAAGTTTGTAATCAGCGCTTGACTTTTAAAGTGTCATAATATGAAGAAGGAGAGTGCTGGTAGCCGGGCTGGGTTATTTCATATTAAGTGCAGGGCCGGGAACACTCTGTGCTTATTATGAGTTAAATCCTTGGATGCGAGGCCCTGAGTGACAAGTGGCTTAGTTACCTGATTAATTCATCAGTGAGCTTTACAGACCACCTTGTGTCCATCAAGATAGTGTCAGAGAGTAGCCGCATTGGTCTGCAGTAGAGCTGTGAGGTCGGAGTGCAGTTGCACCGTAGAGACCAATGAGATTTTGGGGGTAGAAGCATTTGAGAGCCAACGCTCCCTTGGAAGCTCATACTCTGGAAGTCTTGTCGGTCTCTAAGGTGCAAATTACAAGGAGAGAATCACGGAAATGGAATAGAAAAGAACTCAGATTTTATGAGTGTATTATTATATAACCCTTGAAATGTATCATACAGTATATAGCAGAGGCATTGAACTCATTCGCTATGAGGGTTGGATCTGACATAAATGTCACATTGTCGGGCTGAGCCATGCATGCCATAAAATGTGATGCCAGGTAGGAGAGGTATAAACTGTATAAAGGACACAGGGAAACCCAATGAACGATATTATTTTTACTCAAAATACAAACATGCTTAAAACATTAATACTCTTACGGTGTTTACTTAAAGTCTCTCCCTGATGCCCACCACCCCCAACTCCACTGCCCATTACTGATTAGCACTGGGACAGTATACAGGGACATAATGCACAGTCTCCGTCATCTGGCAGTAAAGGTAATCAGTTGCTCACGGACTGGATAAGAGCCTTGGACGGGCTGCTTCCGGCCTGCGGGCCATATGTTTGACACCCCTGGTCTATAGGTTCATAGAATCATAAATAACAGATGCATGTAGGTTCATAGAATCATAGATAATAGATGCAAAAGTGAAATACAATTTATACTACGCCATTGACTTCAATGAAGGTTACTTTGGAGACCTATAGTCCTGATTCAGTCCAAAAGGATCCAAGCACAGAAAATTCCAAAAGACTTCAATCAGTCCACAAGACTGTGCTTCGTATCCAATAAAGTGCTTATCAGATAGTACTGTCTTGCTCCTGAGTAGATTTACCTTGAAATTCTTAAGGTGCTTCTTAAAAATTTAAAGTGCTTTGTGCTTCATGCCTGTTACATCCAAATTGTTAAAGTGCAATAATCCGGATGGAATCAAACCCGGTTCTCCCAGATTAGAGTTCGCACACTTAACCACTACACCAAACCACTACACATGATCACACAACAGACATGAAACTGCCTTCTACTGAGTCAGACCCTTGGTCCATCAAGGTCAGTATTGTCTACTCTGACTCGCAACAGCTCCCCAGGGTCTCAGGCAGAGGTCTTTCACATCATCTCCAACCTAGTCTTTTTAACTGGAGATGCCAGAGACTGAACCTGGGACCTCTTGCATTGCAAGCAGATGCTCTACTTCTGAGCCACAGCCCCTCCTTTATCAGGGAGGCATGGAGGCCAAAGATCCCCCAAGCAGTGATATTCAGGGGGTTACTGCCTCTGATCATGGAGGTTCCATTGAGTCATATGACGAATGGCCATACTAAAATATAACTCATAGGCTGTGATCACATGCACAATTAGACCTGACGTAGGTGCAATGCGGGGTGGATTTAAAGGGCGCGATCAGACAACGGAGTCTCAGAGCGGCTTACAAACTCCTTTCCCTTCCCCTCCCCACAACAGACAGCTCTTGTCAGAACTATGGCTTGTCCAAGGTCATCCAGCAGCTGCAAGTGGATGGAATCAAACCCGGTTCTCCCAGATTAGAGTCCGCACACTTAACCACTGCACCAAACCACTACACATGATCACACATGAAACTGCCTTCTACTGAATCAGACCCTTGGTCCATCAAGGTCGGTATTGTCTACTCTGACTTGCAACAGCTCCCCAGGGTCTCAGGCAGAGGTCTTTCACATCATCTCCAACCTAGTTCTTTTAACTGGAGGTGCCAGAGACTGAACCTGGGACCTCCTGCATGGCAAGCAGATGCTCTACTTCCGAGCCACAGCCCCTCCTTTATCAGGGAGGCATGGAGGCCAAAGATCCCCCCAGCAGTGATATTCAGGCCTCTGATCATGGAGGTTCCATACTAAAATATAACTCATAGGCTGTGATCACATGCACAATTAGACCTGACGTAGGTGCAATGTGGGGTGGATTTAAAGGGCGCGATCAGACAACAACATCTGGGAAGCGCCCCACAGCCGTCGGCAACCCATTCTGCTCTGCCGCAGAAGCGGAGTTAAAAGACTCCGGGGGAACTCCGGTAATAAACGGGTTGTGATGGGCCACAGACGGACTTTCCCGTGTCTGATCACCCCAGCGTGTTCTCATGGCGTTGGGATGGTCTGATCAGGCCATCCCGACTCCGTGCCATTGTTTTTTCCCCCCTTCATAGTACGTGCATCATCGCAAACTCCATAGGGAGCCTTCGGTGCGGAAGTGCGATTCATCGATTCCTT